>NW_027041138.1:0-170000 GCF_037179485.1 Ochlerotatus camptorhynchus
GGGCACTATTGCGATTTGAGACACTAAATTATCATGACAGTTTTGTTATTGTATGTTTTCCGGTAGTAGATAATGGACTCCTAGAAAAAGCGAAGTGGAACCAGAGCCCGAGGTTCTGGATCATATCACTTTAAAACAATTTCTATGTAAAGATCCCTTCAGACCGATCACGTTTGTCATAGTGGTCTTTGGTTTTTTGTTCATGATTTCGTTATAAAAAATCTGGGACTTTGAACAGTTATCTTAAGTCTATGACTTGGACACTGCAATCCTCATTTCTGTTTGCAAACTTTGTAAACATATCAAACAGAAATGAATAAATAGTGTATTACTGAATTATAAGTGGGAATGGGTGGCATTCACTAGCCCGAGAATACCCTCCACATGCTAGCCTCTTCACCAACCATACATCAGTACACACTCATCGAGTCAGTAATTTTTACCGAGTTTTTGAATTGCTGAACTCGTCGGTAAAATTTAAAAAATCTGTGAAAAATTCAAAGTTGAGGAAATGTGTTACGAAAATTTACAGACTAACTTCTGTTCCCCGTGTAATGATGAAAAATAAAATTTATCGATTTTATCCAATCTTTACGAATAACAGGCATTTGAATTTTAACCGGGTTAGTAATCCAAAAATCTAGTAAAAAATACTGACTCCTGTAAAAAAATCTAAGTGTGTACACAGAAGCAGTGGAGTTGCATACTCCTCCATCGAATCAGCACCGCAGCTGAGCTGCGAGTGCTATGAAATAAAAGGGACATCGACTTATTACCACTACCTACTTCTCTCCCTTCCGCTCTCAGAATTCGCCGATTCGGTGTCTCTCGTTGTGTTTTCTGCTGAGACTGAGCAATATTCGATACCACGAAACATCTCCGCAGTTATGTTTTCTTTCGGCGCAGGAGATGTGCGGTAATCAAAAGTTAAGAATGTAGCTAAACATCTACAATAACATTCTACCAAATTTTCATGTGCGTAGTCCACTGCAACAGCCGAACGTACGAATGAATAGGGTGACTATAGCGCATTTTAAGAAAACGTCACAAGTTTTTATGGCTGTTTTAAATCAATAATTACGAAGAAACCATAAAGCCTACAAGGTTACTACCAAAGACACAAATCTAGGGAACTGCATGGAGAATGTTTTGTAGAACAACTAAATAAACAGAAATGAAAATTTTCAACTTAAAAACACTAAAATGTATGAAATTTCACCAGTTTTTTCGGTACTTTCAACATACTTTTCAATTTTAATGTATGATAATTAACTTTAATCGAGTTCTTTTCTAGACAGCATTGATAGCTAAGACTTTAATCTTTCATTTGGTATGTTGAAATCAGAAAACCACATTAAGTTTAAAAAAATATAGCTAACCAAAGTTGGCAAAACAAAAAAACATAAAATGTTGAATAACTCACTTAGCAGTCATTTCCGACCCTATGTTTCATGGGGATTTTTTCATAACTTTAGGAGCCCTATCTACCCTGAAAATATGTAAAACCCGGAACCAAACACCCTGTATAAATACATACATAAATAATAACGGCGGTTGCTACCGTTCAGCCGGAAATAGGCAATTGAGAAGATCGCTCCGCTTGAATTTTGATCAAATATTGACTGTATCGATTATGTTGTCTCCAACAATACCGGTTGGTTTTTTCTTTGCCTTCTGCACACAAGTAGGCATACCAGCACCATCATCATCATCTTCAGAGTTAAATCAACTTGAAAAGATACATGCCGGCGGCAGTCCTACATTCGGTTGCACGATTCGGGCAAATCTATTCTCCCGTGATGTGTTTTTGTCTTCTCATCACATACATAGGTACAATTATTACAAGATAAAAATCCCATGTGGGCAAGCAGCGGGGCGACAGAACTTCGATATCAGCACGAGTCTGATGTGATGTCTTTTTCGAGACTCGGATTCGTCAAAGCATCCCAGAAAAGGCAAACCCTGAGGGAACGACAATGTTTGCTAACCCAAGCGGAAAGATGATGCTGAAAGCAAAACAATAAAAAAATAACATAGACACCTCCCTGTCCGTAGAAAGTCGTCGACGGAAAGGATCCCATCTTTGCCACTACATTTGAAATGAAAATGAAACCGCAAAAGTGGATCCCTTGCTTCGGTTGACTGCTTGGCTTCATCCAGTACTCGACTATACCGCCTACGCAATCTGACCACCAGAGAATGTTGATATTAAGGCTTTTGTAAATTCAGACCATCTCCCATCGCACTGTAGTCGGTGTTTGCCATCTGACATATGTGTGTGATTCATATTTACCCCTGAGGTGCCGTTTCCAAGACGTTGCAGTGTAAACACACTTTCCGTCCGACGATTCGTTCGCTTGCATGATGCCGTACAATTTAATAATTAAGAATGCGAGAGGTTGTTTGATCTCTGAGCTTCATCCTTTGCGTTACATATCGGGGCCCCCGTTCGTTTGAACCAAAGTAAACAATAATAATAGGATCCGCATGTGTGCGGGCGAAACGAAACACCCGTCGACTTCTTTCGCCGGAATTCGGGTTTGAATGGCAAATCAATGTTTTCGCTGGTGTGTCTTATTTTCTAATCATACCAAACGGCGCACAGTGGGGATTACATCCCGATGTGAAGTATTATTTTCATTTAGGTAAATGGATAAATGAATCTTATTCGCACAATTTTATTCACTTGTTTTCAGTCTATTATGCCCCTAAATTCCATGAAAGATCTGAATATTTTCAAATTGACGTCTTTTTTAGTCATTGGATTCCAGTACAAAATGATCTCAAAACTACGCATCGTAAACATTGTTTTTCAAAATATAATTAAAAATCATTTTTTAATTCTATACATTTCCTAAAAAATTACCAACGGTAACCAATTCAATGTGAAAAACATAATTGGTAACTTTTTTTTTTTTAATTTACTGACTAAATAGATTACGAAACGCGTTCAATTAAAAACCTTTAATATACGGGAGCTTGTGGCAAAATGTGCCCCAGAACACGTACTGAGCGTAGCGTGCAGAAGCGGGCTTTTTCCATTAAGAAAACATATATTTCATTTATACCATATTTGCAATTACAGCGACAGCCAATTTTAATCCTTGTTGTTCCTCAATTCCCCCACCGTGCGGCGTAGCAAAAGCAATGATTTCTTCATCAAGAGCATAGATTAGCGTAGAAAATATGATGACGATGAAGAAGAAACAGAGGCAAGTCTGCACATTTACCGAGAGCAAAATAGTAAACTGCTTATTACCGTCGTAGTTATCGACCGGTGCAGATTATATAAGATGAAGAAATTGGTTTCCATCAAGATGACAATGGGGGGAGCAACGTTTACGGAGGCATTTTCGAGTCATCGTCGTCGTCGTCGTCGTCGAGGGCATCAAGAAGTAGACAGTGGCGAAGACGAAACGGGAGAAATATCAGAAACCTGTAAATATTGAATCAAGCTGCCTTCTGATGTCGGTCATTGCGTGGTCTTAAGGTGGACAAGGTTTGCCCAGCTAAATACTCGACGATAGAAGCAGTCTCAAGATTGCTCTGGGTTCTGATATGTCGCTGACAGCGTGGATTCGCTTTTTGCTCTCGGCGATAGAAGTGGAATCTTGTGAATGTAGCAAAAAAGCTTAAGAAAGAAGAGAAGCAAAAAGCTAATTAATCAACTGACAAATGAATGTTTACGATCTTCCAGAAAGGTAAACTGCTTGATGTATTGTGGGATTGTTTTGTGGCTCCAATGGTCAAAAAGTTGGAGACCGTTTCTGCTCTCTTAAGGATGGTATATATATACTAGGGTAGCACAAAATATCAATTTTGCTCTACTACATCAGGTCCTGATCTTTCCCCCAAAGTTTGAGCTCATTTGGTAGCAATCCCATACTGCACTGGCCTTTTTAAGTTTATATGAGAATTAATAAGGGAAAGTGAACTTTTGGTTCTCTTCTTCATAGCCTTTCGCCATAATGATTTACGAGTAGGTTTGCTAGCTGGCTCATAGGAAATTGATAGGATTTTAGAGGGCATTCTAAGTTATTTTTGGAAGGTTCCTACGAGGATAATACACAGAAAAATTTTGTGAATATTTCCGAAGAAATTGAGAATAGCGCTGCAGGGGATTCTGAAGAAACTAAGGAGAGCTTCATGAAAAATCCAAGAGATTATTTTATTGGCATTTTGAGAAGAATTTCAAGTGAATTCGGAGGGAAATAAAATCTTAAGGACATACCAAGATACTTCTGAGAAATTTCAAGAAAATTATGGATATAAATTAATGCTTCTTTTCGAAAGAATTGTGAAGAATGCAAAGCTAAATCACAGTGAAAATTTACATGAATTTTCAGGAGGAAATAGGACGTTACCGGATATCCTGAAAATAACTCTGCAGATTTTTTGGAGTAATCCCTTAGAAATATATAATAATAATTTTGTTAATTTGGACGAATTTTGGCAAATTTTTCAAGACCCAAACACATACATTCAAGATCTAGGATTAAGATTTTCTTTGTCTAAGAAAATTGTTCAATTATGGGGCTAGAAATTTCTGAAAAGCGTGACAGTGAGATATTGAAAATATACATATATATATATACGCCAGACGTACTTTGGATATCCCAGACATGAAGAATTTTTCTAGATTCTGAGGCATATTCAAAATGCATCGGTTATCGAAAAACTTTGTAAAGTAAATGACGCATCTAAGACTTGGATATTGTTTACGATTCTCATTCATCATCAAGAAAAATTATCACGATTTTGGACTTGACACACTTTCGAAACTCTGGGACATTGTTATTTTTATGAGATCTCAGATTTAATTTTTTTGAATAGCGTGCAGCGTGCTAAGCAAAAGTAAAGAATTCCGAGCTTGAAGAAACATTAAAGCTTCACTTTAGGTCGTTTTAGAAGGTGCTGCTTCATAATGGCCCAGTATGTTTCTATTGGGCGCAGTTCCGGAGTGTTTGGGGGGTTCAGATCTTTCGGCACGAAATCGACATCATTCGCCTTATACCACTCTAGCACGTCCTTTGTGTAGTGGCATGATGCCAAATCCGGCCAGAAGATCGTCGGACCGTCGTGAGCCTTCAGGAGAGAGAGAAGCCGCTTTTGGAGACACTCCATTCTGTCCATTCCTGGTGCTTGTGGTAACGAAAGGTGTACTCCGGCTTCCGCAAGTACAAATCGCTTGCCAAATTAAGAACTTCTGGGCGAATTTCGACATCGTCTGTGTCCGGAGGTTCTCGGGAACATCACACTTATCCTTGGCAGTCACATACAGGTTTCCTGGAATCTGGTTGAAGTCCGCCTTCACATATGTCTCGTCATCCATTAAGCAGCAGTGTGGTGTCGTTAACTTCTGGTCGTACAACTTCCGGGCACGGCTTTTTGCGACCGTATTCAGTTTCTCGTCACGGCTTGGGGACCTCTGAACCTTTAACGTACGTAGTTCAGCTCGAGTTTTGGTATTCTACACGAAAGTCTTGCTCACATGCAACTTTTTAGCCACATCTTGAACTGAGGCGCTCGGTTTCCGTCACCACGCGTTTGTGATCGTTCTCGGTGACCTGACGGCTTTTTTCCGGATCTTCGCTTCGGATCAACAGTCAGACGTTCTTCGAACCGTTTCATAATATAGACACCGTGGAATTCGCGATTCCCAACTATTTTCCGATGGCACGACGCGACAGATCCTTATTCTCAAAGCACTCTTACAAAACTTTTTCGCACACGCACTCTTCTTTCGTGGCCACTTTGAATACTTTTGCGCACCTGATGAAATCAACTCACAAAGTGTAAACAATACACATTAAACTATGTCTACGCAAAATTTCAAATAATGTTACCCAACGAATCAAAAGTTAGAGCAATTTGAGTGTGCGTGGATTTTAAACGGTACACCCTTTATCTAATTATCATGAAGTTAAATCGAAATGTTAAATAAGTTTTCCTCTAATGACTCCTGCTCAAAATCTATTTCTGAGCAACTATCAATACTCCACTAAAGGACGGCCCTGGCCTAGTGGTTAACATATGAGTTTGAATCTTATCCCGCTATAACCTAAAATGTACAAGAAATACAAGCATGATTATGATGTTGATGGGTTTTTAATTTAAACGCAGAAAACCGAAGAACAACCCCTTGCCCCTGGAAAAGAAAATAAATATGAAATGTTTTAAAGAGTCTCAGAATTATGAAATGTAAATTATTAGAAAGGTACTAGGCCGAATTGGCAGATTGAGCTTAGCAATTATTTTAGAAAACAATGAGATCTGCGGAATAACATTTAAGAACCAAAGAAATTGTTTGAAGATAACATGAGAAAATTGCAATAGAGGAAATGTATGTAATGTTGGCCTAACTGTTCCTAATTTGGGCCCATACATAAATTCAGCAATAGACTAAATTTTCAATAGCAACCAAAAATATCCGTTAGTACCGTCCCAATGATGCGTTCATCTAGATACAATTGATAAATAACTGATTTTTAGCGATGGGCCCAATCTTAGATCCATAGGCCAACATTGAAGCCATTTCCCCTATTTTGAGCACAGCAGAACAGAAGGGGAAGTGCAAACAAATCGGTGAATCAAAAAGTGGTACGGTTTTCTGCTCATCAAGCGATGCGTTGTGGTAGCGTTCCACACGGGCTTTCTATGCGCACTCACACTATCATAGCATGCTGCCTATCTTAACTGCAGGCAGAAGATGCCTTCTACCGCTAGGTGCACTAGTGTTCGCCAATGAAAAGTGGAGCGACTTTCTGATCTGAAGTTCCCCTTCTGTTCTGTGTTTTGAGGCTAGGCCAGTGTTTAACGTTCTCAAACTTTGCGATTTTTCTGACTTTAAATCACAAAAGATCTTGCGAATTTTTAAGATATTGTTCTTGGACTTGGACAAAATGTTACGATTTGGACACTATGAAGCATTGGCTAGAGAATTATGATGAGAATGCAAACGTAATGTGCAGTCTTCATCAGTGTCATTCCCACTAAAGAACTTATCAAAATCTAACCCCCTTAAGTACTCATCCCCTAGGTATAAAAGTCAAGATCACAGGTATAAAAATGAAACTACAATGTGTTGAATCGGGACCTACCTAACTAATAAAAACCAATTAATTAAGTGGAATTAATGGAAGATAACCTTTTTTGCTGTTTTATTTAAGCATTCCGCTAACAACCCAATTTCATTACTTCATTATGATAGCTACCAAGCCTATGGGATTTTCCTTGTTAGAGAGTTGAATAGATTTGTCTCCTTTAGTTTACTTAAATCTTTGTTTTTTATTAGTTAGGAAGGTCCTGATTCAACACATTGTAGTTTCATTTTTATACCTGTGATCTTGACTTTTATACCTAGGGGATGCATACTTACCTAGGGGTTAGATTTTGATAAGTTCTTTAGTGGGAATGATACTGATCAAGACTGCACATTGTAGTCGAAATACGTAGACCATCACCCATATTGTTGTTTATTTTAGTATGGAAAATACGGTTTGAACGGATCGAGAATATGAGTGTATGATGAGGATGTGTGAAAGAAACTGTAACCATCTCGATATAAATCTACATAAATCTCACCGTTAGAAATTGTGTTCTGACTGTTTCCGAACTGAACGCTAGGCTTAAACTCAACGCACTACATCTTACATATGAAACACTTGTCTTTAATTCCATTATATATTTTTTCCCTTGATCACATTTTGAGACCCAGCTCCGCAAGGAAATTATTCCAGATAAGAAGCTTTACCAAAAGCTAATAGGGTTACGGTATGTAATGTGGGTCTAGTCCTTTCATTCGGCCTATCACGCAAATAAATAATTAATTAAGGAATATTACACAAAAAATAAGGAAAATATTGATCACTGATGATTGATAAATGTGTACCACACACAAATCAATTTATATCACAACATTTCAATACATTTTCAGCTCTCGTAAGTAATAAAACTGGTTGAGAATATCACTCTGTTCGGAGTTTTTAGCCGCCATGACTTCTAAGGTTAAGATGGGAAGGTTGCACTGACGATCATCAAATGGCCTGATTATGGCATTTATTGAATGGAATTACCTGATAATACACACTAGACGTAAAACTCACAGTTACTGTTTGAATATTTTATGTTTATTTTAATTGTTTAACAACGTTTTCACAAGTAAATCATGGACCCAACTTTAGGGACACATTTCTTTTCTATGTTCCTAACTTTGGCCCATGAAATTCATTTGACAGCATATAGCAATAAGAGTAACGTCAACAATGTGGTTTGCATTTGGATGATAAGGAACGAACAGGAAGGGAGATTTTTTCTGCCAAATCTGTATAATGAACATCACAATGTTTTGATTTAGATATTCTGCGGTCGAAAGACGATAAGCGAAATTTTTAATTTTTAATTTTTAACTTGAGTGATTTAATGTAGTTTTCGTAAAATTTTCTCTAAGAAATGTTTTGAGGAATGAAGAGTATTAAGTTAACAGTGATAGTGATAAAAAAAAATACATAAGAAAACGTTACCAAGAGCGTTTTTTTTTGAGAATCAAACAGGATAGGACGAAGTTGCATCCATAAATAGACCCAATTTGGGGACAATAGACCGATATTACATACATTTCCCTGGTGAGTTTTTGTCTTAAAAAAAGTAAGTTTTTCAACTTTTTGCGGTTCCTGATAGCAAACGACATGATAAGCATATCTAAGCATACCATTTAGCAGTAGAATATCGTTTGCAGGTAAATTAATTGATGAGTTATGATTAAAAACGTAATCTATGGCTGCATATTAGACCGAGGTTAGGGACGTATACCCTACGTGGCTGGATATTTCCGGCATGAAATTATAAATACAGCGCATTCACCTACAACATTGTGTAAGTTAGTTCCATCTAAATTACAATCCAGCTCAACACCGTACATGCTGAATGCATCGTTCACTGTACGTTTTGACACTAATTGGTTGTCACAAATCGTTTAATTTTCTTCTGTTCCTAGGAGAGGGAAATTCACTGAGATGACAATCTTCCAAGCTTACAATGAAGACCTAGAATACTCAATAAAGCCACTCTATGCTGTCAAGGCAATGTACTATGGACAAAAATGGGTCCAAGATTATCCAAAATTCAATATCTCAAATGATTGTGTAATTCCTGAACTCGACTGTACGTAGTTGCATATACCACAGAACCTTGACAATATGTGTTTGGACCATTGCACCTTTTTTCCATATATTTTGGATAAAATATTTTTATTTTCATAGATAAATTTCGAATAATATGCCTTCATACAACAGTTTATAAAGTATAGGGAATTGACGGGTACAATAAATATAGGATCAGGGGCAAAAGTGGATCCATGGTTCTATTTTTTTAAATTACTACATGACAAACGGTGAGATTTTTTGGATGAACTAATAAATTGCTCGCCTAAAAGACAAAAAAAATTAGGAATTCTATGGTGTTATTGGGTAAAATCAGCTACAATTTGAATTAAATCTTATTTTTCTGAGTTGAAATATTCCAAGAATTTGTTATCTATATACATTAAGTGAGCATCAATCCACAATAAAATGTTAGACAATACTGCTCATTGAGCCCATTACTTTATATTAAGGAATTTGGGGTAGAACACATAGGGAAACCCACGTTTTACGAAACATGAAGCAGAGAAAAAATATTGTGGTGAAAATTGGATGGAATGACCAAAAAGACATATTTCAAAGGCTCTGTGGCGTTTTAAATTCCGTGAAATTGGTTTCCTAGACTTTTTCCTTACTGTTCATGGCCGGAATTTCAGTGTCCTTTTGAGATATTTAATTTTGGGTAATTTTGAAACCAATGATTTGCAATGATTGTCTACGTATCTTCAAATCATTATTCAATCATAAAAGTGCTACACCAAGCAATAAAAAAAATATTCATCCAAGCAATACAATTATCCTAAATTCTCAATTGGTTGATTCTATGAGGTAATCAGACTGTTAAGAACACAATAAGGAACAAGAACTACAAATATTCAGAAAAAAATCATCCTCTTCTCTTACCTCTTTACCATTCTTATATTTACCCAAAGACGCTCCAAAGCGCTCTAAGGATTGATTTTTGTTGAACACAGCTGGATCGAGCAGACGCACCAATCTACTTAAAGGTTAAATTTTGTCAGATGCAATTACGTGTAACATCTATTAAGAGACGCATATTTGGAGGTTACATTTTGCAACAGCTAACAACGTCTAGCGTCTACGTCTATATGGATTTTTATCAACTCTGAGGATCTTAGTTCAACACAGGAATGTGCCAACACCCAGTGGGAGCTGAATTTATATTGGGCCCAACATCATCGAAATACCTTTTTATTTGAGTAATGTTTGCTCAATTTGCAAAAATGAAACATCAGTTAAAATTTGAAATGGTTAACCATCCTCAAATAATCCTCTGTTCAGAATGTGATCTCTGGACTAATTTTAAAGTGCCTCTTGGTTATAGCGCTTTGAACCTATGTTAGTGCCATTTCTATTTCACGATTATGGTTATTAATTCAAGATTATTGGAAAATATCGGAACTGATCATATTCCATAATAAACTTGAATACATTTGTGAACAAATGAAACTTGATTCATCAAAAATATTGGTTAAATCTGGATAATTTTAAATATCTGATGTTGCGTTTTGAGTATGTTCAAATTGTAAAGATTTAACATTTTATAACTTTTTTTTCGCATCTTACGAACCATTGTCACTTTTTGATGTCAGTTTGCTGCAACCACACAGTTGCTGTTTGTTTGCATTAACCTAGAAAAGACTTCACAAAAAATACGCCAAACACACCAGGAGATCCAATGGCATGTAGCAGTGCACCAGACACACACACCGAGTAATGATGAAACCTGTTCAGCTGGAATCGGTTGATTCGCAAATATATAAAAAAGGCAACCGTCTCCACACAGATACTGGCACTCTAGCCAGCAGCAATGCAATGGACATCTATTCTCGGTCAGTCAGTGGTTGATTTGCGGGTACAAGCTGAGGAATGAATGAGAATGGTGCTCAGAGGAAGCGGGTCACCGTGGAACTCGATCTGACATTGGACCATCGAACCGAGGCCGGCGCTTTGCGGTCCTCGATCTTTTGCAGGCAGGTAACACATCTGGGCTCAACGCACAGCACAGAAGGAATGCGAAATTAATCATAAGGGGACATGCATAAATGACGTAGCATATTTTTTACTAATTTTAGGCACCCCTCCCACCCCTCCTTGCGTATTTTGTTAAACCTAGTACATGGCCGGTTACAACACCTGCAGAACCCCCCATAAAATTGTACGTCATTTATGGATGAACCGTAAGGGTAATTCGTCAGCCGCTCGATGGGTCGCCACACTGCGGGGAGTTTATTGGCTAATTTCTATTTGGGTATTTTTATGGGGGGAAATATTGCTATTAATGCCATTTATTGGTTTCGGCGCAGGAATGGGATCAAATGCGACGAAGTTTGTCAATCCTTGAAAACTTGTTAACTTTTATGCGAATCGATAAAAATTTCTTCGATGTTTTGATAACTTGTTTGGATGCAAGGCCTTTGCAATGAATCACCCGCCAATGGACCAAACACATGGTCAAGCCTGCGCTTAGTTTGGCGAACGCATTTCCCACGTCAAATGTAGTTCAGATTTAGCTGTCATCGGCACTGATCGTTATAACACATTCGCAAGCCATTTTCGCGGCACAATAAATTTGTCTACAATCTTGATTGTTTCGCGATCACACATGCCTTTCATTGTCACCCCGGGGAGACATATAATGAATGATTTGTCACAGTTTTCCCAGTTTGCGGCAAACGGCAACTTGAATGATGTCATTCGCCACCCGCCCCCGAACATATTGGGTCGGAGTGGCTTGTTCGTGTCGGTGGAGAAGTCTCATTAGCCGTCGTTTAGATCCCACTCATCCCGAGTGTCTTTGCGGCGGAAAAGAAGGAGTTCCGAACAGCAATGGCGTGTGTGTTCACAGTCCATTAAGGAGGAGGAATGGCAGATGCTGCAAAAACTGCGATGTGTCTTTCTTTCTGCGCCAGTCAGCGGAGTGCTTTTTAAAGTCCCGGGGCCGAGACCGTTCACAATCCAAGGACTGACTGGATGAAAAGAATCATTATTTTCCGTCAGGAAACGAACAAGTAGCAACGGGATGATACGGAGGAAATTCTTCATTCAATCATTTGCTTCATTTCCCCTTTTCACTTCGCTGACGGGCGGGTTTCGGGAAAATAAGAAGAAAAATGAGATCCAACCCAGTAGCGGCAAACATTGTGTTCAATCGAAATGAAAAAAAAAGACGCAATAGATTTTGATTCCTATTTTTGCCCCCGGTTTGCTTACCATTCTGCTGTCAAGGGAGGGAAAAAATAGGACATCTGAGTTCAAATGTTTAACCGCAGTCCTACTAACATATAGACGCGGGTTATGCCGAGAAGAAGACGAAGGCTAAAATAAAATCTATTATTGAATTTCGATGGCAGCAGCTTCGAGAAGGCGGCACTCCATGCCACTGAATGAGGGCGGCGGGGTGGTTTGGCAAGAAGAGCAACCAACGAAGGATGGCCCGAAGGGATATCGCGCGAGTCGTCGCTGACAGAATGCTGACAGCGCAGTGTGGCATAAGAATGTAATAAAAATCGACTTGAAACTATGGAAATGATATATTTACATTGGTAAACAGTAGGTGGTGAAAGTAGGGGTAGTTGGAGGGATGAAAAGATCCTGTAAAGGAATATTTGTGGGTGTCATTTGTAATCCGTTCTGCTCCATCCACAGATGGATTAGATTGGCCTGTTAGGTTTTTATTTGACTATTGAAGGAGTTCGTGTACTAGGACCGAAGATTTGGGGTTTTCTTTAGAAACATACGGTAAGTGAGTCAGTTATGACATATGCACCAAACCTATCCATATGGTTATGGACACTCCCAAAGTTACGGAATAAAATTTTACCGAATATCACTTACCGCAAGCAATCAAACTCATAAGATTGAAATGTGGAAAGTGAGAGTTTGAATTTTGAAATTGGAATAGCAACTACTTCAATCATAAAGCTTTTAGATTTTGTTAAGATTCTGAAGTATGGATGGATATTGAATCTTGGACATTTCAATATCCTGAAGAAAATGTTGATTGTGATTAGAATTTCAGACGAATTTTAAGGAGAAGTTTGTGGTCTTCTGATGATAATTTATAAAGAATTATTGAGCGTATATAAATCCAATTGTGAGGATAAATTAGATGCAACAATCTAAAAGAATCGAGCTCTGAAGAAAGCTTTAAAGAAATTCTGGAGAGGAAGGAAATTGTAGGAGAGTTAAAAATAAATTCCTAGGCAATTCTAAGGGGAGTTTCAAGGTAATTTTGAGAAGAGTTCCAAAAGAATTGTGTAACTTCTAGTGAAATTTCAGGACTCATTTTGAGTGAAATTTCAGGACTATTTTGAGTGAATGCCATGTAAACTCTAAGGGTCTTGCAGATTTCAAAAGTGATTTTTTTTTACAATGAGTGTAATGTCGGCAATGGATGTAATGGGAAAATAGTGATATGGTGGACCAAAACAAATGAAATAACCGCTCAAAAGAAGTTAAGAAAAATACAAAGACTTGCTTGTATATCAATGACAGGAGCAATGAGAAGCACATCGTCAGATGCTTTGGATGCCGTTCTCAATATTTTGGCCTTACACCAATTTGTTAAACTACAGGAAGTAAAAAGTGCTTTACAGTTTAACCGTCAAAATAAACTTTTAGATGGTGACTTGGTAGGACATCTAAAGATCCTTAAGGATTTCAAGTTAAATCCAGCTGTAAGATATTAATAGAAGGTTGGATGATAACAAAGACAAACTACGATGTTCCCTTCAAAGTGGTTAAACCAAGCCGCCATTCATGGGAGTCTGGTGGGCGGGCCAAACATACGTCCAGGATCTATTGTATTTTACACCGATGGCTCGAAGATGGGTGAAGATACTGGAGCTGGGGTCATTGGCCCTGGAGTCAGTAAAATTATACTAATGGGACATAGTCCCACAGTATTTCAAGCAGAAATTCAAGCAATCATAGAATGTGCAAACATCTGTCTAACAAGAATATACAGGTTTGCCAAGATCTGTATATTCTCGGATAGCCAAGCTGCGCTTAATGCGCTTAAGGCGTTCACATGTCGCTCGAAGCTAGTGTGGGAATGTATTCTTTCCTTAAAACAATTGGCCGAAAGGAACGAAGTCATATTATACTGGATGCCCGGCCATTGTGGCATTGAAGGAAATGAAAATGCCGACAGTCTAGCAAGACGAGCTTCTCCATCGAACTTCATCGGTCCGGAACCATTTTTTGGAGTCCCTGAGTGTACTATAAGGATGGAACTAAAACGTTGGGAAACGTCCATAGTAGAATCCAACTGGAACACCACAGATGTATCCAGACAGGCGAAAAGATGTATAAGACCAAGTGCAGCAAAAGCCCGGATTTTGCTTAATCTTAGTAAAAGAGATCTTCGGGTAATAACTGGTCTGATGACTGGTCACTGCCCTAGCAGATATCACTTCGGAAAAATTCCGTCTAGCGAATGTCGGTTTTGTCAATTTGAAAACGAAACTGCTGAACATATACTCTGCAGCTGTGGAGCACTGTTCAATCAAAGAATGACAATATTTGGAAAAGGGATATTAGAACACTTTGAAGTTTGGCAAAGCAATCCCAAAATGGTATTATAATTTATAAGACGAGTTGTGCCTGATTGAGACAACGTACAATGTCAACAAATGTCTATCACACCTTATTTGTGAGAGTATATGTGATTAGCACCAAAATAAAATGGGTCCGACAACAATATTCCCAAGTAATGGACGCAGTTGTAAAAAGGTCCTACAGATAAGGAGAAAAAAGGGGGAAATTGATGTAATGTCGGCCCTAATTTGGGCCCACACATAAATTCAGCAATCGACTAAATTTTCAATGGCGACCAAAAATGTCCATTAGTATCGGCCCAATGACGCGTTCATCTAGGTCAAATTTATAAATAGCAGATTTTTAGTGATGGGCCCAATCTTAGATCCATAGGCCAACATTAGTGCCATTTACCCTAATTATGGAGAGAAATTCAAGTGACTTCTTATGAGAATTATAAAGATTGATTGATTGATTTCCTTTATACGGGAGATTTTCAGCCGCAGGTTTGTTCATCTCCGGAAAATTATAAAGAGTTAGAAGAGAATTGGAGGATCAATCCAAAGAATTAGAAGATAATTTTTAGGGTTTAAAAATTTGCTCACTGAAGTTTTAAGAATATTCTTAAGGACCCACCGGAATGAAAAAATCTGAAACCTGACTTCATTGCACGTTTGTGCATGAATTTCAAAAATCATGATTCTCATTGTAATCAGATATAGTCTATTCCCTAAATTGATACCTAAGGTTAATTTCAGCCCAAATTCATGGCTATCTGCCCACTCATGCAAAAGAAACTCTCTGGAGAAAACTAGTGAAAGTTATTATTTTTTTATTTTATATGGGGAAACCATACCCCGCTTCCTTGTAACGGTTATAAAACCATAATGGCTAAAAGGATCACCTAATAAATGAGTCTATTCCCTATTCTATACCATAAGTTTTAATCGATTATTAAATGTTCGAGCACATTCGCAAAGAATTTTGAGAAACTCACGAATGAATTTCAAATATGAATTTATAAAAATCATAGCCATAATGGCAACCATGCGGCAACATAGATTTGTTGCTTGCACAATGTGCTATCCATAAGATTAAGGTCTAAATCAATATTTATTCCTAGTTTGAAAAATACGCTGCACATATTCATATATATTTGATACCCTTTCTATTGAAATACTGTTCGAATACTCAAAACTAATTTTAGAAACATTAAGTATGAATGAAAAGTCGAAGTAATGTTTCTTACTGAAACGTAATAATTTTGACGATTCATTTATCCGATTATGTAATGTGCACATTTTGTTGCTTCACCGTTAGACCAAACATTTGTAGTGTTCACAATACACAAATATGTCACTCGAACATGTATATGCAAAACTAAACTAAAAAACATACATGCAGGCGTTTCGGAAGGACTGTTTGTTACTTTCGGCACTATTTTCCTTTTATCCTTAGATACTAACTCGTTGATCAGTTGAATGAATGATAAGAAAAGTGATTATAGTATGCCTTGATTTGTCTCTATATCATTATGCAACAAAATACTGATTTTTAATATTTCAGGAGGGCATCGATTCAGTGGTCACCTCACCCTGTGGATGATCCAGATCATCCGTAAAAAGTATTACCTTATAGTTTTATTATAGTATGCCAGAATTAGTCTCTATATCAAAATGTAATGTAGCAAAATGCTGATTTTCCATATAGTAGCTGGTCATTGACTCTGATTTGTCACCGGAATTTTATATTAGATTGTGGTATGCCTTCATTTGCTTCTAGAAATGTAGCAAAATGAAGATTTTTGATTTATCAGCTAGTCATAAACTCTGATTGGTCACCGGATGGTCCCTTGGAAGAACCGGAACATCGGTAAATTAAATATTTCTTATTTTTTATTAGAGTATGCCTTTTTTAAATTTTTATTGTTTCAAATTCAAATATAATTACATTTCATTTTAATCTAGGTGCTTCAGCTACTACAGTAAGTTACCAACCTTAATTATTATGATATATATCAAAGTGTGTTTACATTGTTCCTGCTTTGGACATTCATTATTTTAAACAGGTTTCTTGTACCTGCATGTAAGTCTAACAATTGTCATCTTAAAATTAAAATCCAAAACTAAATCTTATCTAAATATAAAGGGAATTAATCGTTGCAATTCAGGATTGCAACGATTTTCGCCTGAAATTATTAATTATTTTGTTGGACATTTGTTCCAAAGTCTCAACATTCAAAATTCTGTGTACACTGAAGTCTTTTTTTACACGGTTTTTTTTTACGCGGTTTTTTTACACGGTTTTTTTTTACACGGTTTTCCACGATTTACACGGTACGATTTTAACGATTTCTCGACAACGATACAACCTATCGCCTTGATTCCAATCACATTATCCGTTTCAAGCTATAGGTAATCGAATGGCATACTTAAAAAAATCACAATTTTTGGTGTAAATACAAAAAATTTTAAAATGTGTCTATATGGGCCATATCATGCTTTAATTACAAATGGCATCAAAATCCGATTTTTTAAAAACATTTAAGCATGCGAAAAATCAAAATCTCGTAGGTTTTTTTTACACGGTTTTTTTTTTACACGGCACGTATCCCCGTGTAAAAAAAGACCTGAGTGTACTTCGGTAGTAATGTACCAGGCAGGCAACTTCAAAATCATCTTGAGATTTTTTTTCTGAATCCTTGAAAGTGCTTTTTTCCTGGTAGTGCAACAACTAGACCATATTGGCACAGCATAAAGCATGGCTGGTCTAAAAACTTGTTTAAATATTAGAAGTTTATTCTTCAGGCAAAGTTTAGACTTCCTGTTTATAAGAGGATGCAAACATTTTATATATTTGTTACATTTGGCTTGAATGCCCTCAATGTGATCTTTGAAAGTTAATTTTTGATCAAGTACAAGTCCAATATATTTCACTTGGTTTGACCAGGAAATTGGAACTCCGTTCATAATGACTATGTGACTACTATTAGGTTTCAAAAAGAAAGCTCTAGGCTTATGTGGGAATATTATAAGTTGAGTTTTGGAAGCGTTGAGAGAAATCTTACATTTTTGTTAATAAGAAGAGAGAATATCTAAACTTTTCTGCAGTCTGCTGCAAATAACACGAAGACTTCTTCCTTTAGCGGAAATGCCTGTGTCATCAGCGAAGAAAGATTTGTGGCAACCCTGAGGCAAACCAGGGAGGTCCGAAGTAAAAATGTTATACAATATAGGCCCAAGAATGCTACCCTGAGGAACTCCTGCTCTAACAGGTAGATTAGGTGGATTTGGAATTTTGATAATTTACCTGCAGAGTTCTGTCAGTTAAATAATTTTGAACTAAATTCATAATATAAAGTGGAATATTAAACTTTTTCAATTTAGCTATCAAACCTTCATGTCAAACACTGTCGAATGCTTTTTCTATGTCTAGATGAGCAACTCCAATTGAGCAGCCTTCAGATTTCTTTGAACGAATTACATTGGTAACTCTTAAGAGTTGATGAGTAGTGGAATGCCCATGGCGAAATCCAAACTGCTCATCTGCAAAAAATTGAGTTCGTATTGATGAGAATCATCATTCTATTTAAAATTATCTTTTCAAAAAGTTTACTTATTGAAGAAAGCAAACCTATTGGACGATATCTAGAAGCTTCAGCTGGATTTTTATCCGGCTTCAAAATTGGAACAACTTTTGCATTTTTCCATTTATCAGGAAAGTATGCCAAATGAAAACATCTGTTAAATAATTTGACCAAGAAAGACAGTTTTTTTGGTGAGGATTTTAAAAATTTCATCATCACCTGGAGCTTTTATATTTTGAAACTTTTTAGTTATAGATCCTATTTCGTCCAAATCAGGAAAACCGTCCCCCAGGAATCATCAAAAATATTTTCCCGAAAGAAAATATTCAGATCATTTCGAGTAAACTGATTCTTAATAGGACTAGTAAGACCCAAACTGAAATTATAGAAGCTCTCGAATTGCTTAGCAAGTTTCTGAGCTTTTTCCGAATTTGTGATCAAAATTTTACCACCTTCTTTAAGCACTAGAATAGGCTTTTGAGGTTTTTTCAAAATGTTTGTGAGCTTTCAAAAGAGTTTGGAACTCGGGTCTAATTTCGAAACATTATTTTCAAAGTTTTGTTCCTCACGGTAGAGAATCGCTTTTTAATTTGTTTTTGCAAATCCCGCCATATAACTTTCATGGCGGATCGCGTGTTCTTTGATATTGTCTCCTACGGACATTTTTAAGACGGATCAAGCGCTGAAGATCGTCGTCTATTATAATTGAATCGAATTTAACCTCGCATTTTCGTATTGAGGCAGCTCTTGCTTCAACTATAGAAGTAGTCAAAGATTCAAGAACATTATTAATACCAAATTTGGTTTGCAAAGGAATATTTGTATCAAAGTTATATTCCATAAATGTTCGAGGTCCCAATCAGCTCAATGGTAATTGAAAGTAGAGCTGTTGGGATTAGAAATTATTTCTTGGGATATTTCAAAAGTTACTGAAAGGTGATCAGAACCGACGTCAGCATGGGTAACCAATTGGCTACAAAGTTGACATGAATCAGTTAAGACCAAATCAATAGTACAGGGATTTCTTCCTGAAGAAAAGCATGTTGGGCTGTTTGGATATTGAATAGTGTAATAACCTGCAGAACAATCATCAAACAGGATATTACCATTGGAATTGCTTTGAGCATTATTCCATGAGCGGTGTTTTGCATTAAAACCACCAATAATGAAGAATTTAGACCTATGACGGGTAAGTTTCTGGAGGTCACCCTTGAGAACATTCTTTTGCTGGCATACGCATTGAAATGGCAAATAGGCAGCTATAAACGTAAGTTGTCCAAATTTTGTTTCAACAGAAACCCCCTAGGTTTCAAAAACTTTGGTTTCAAATGAAGAAAGAATTTTATGTTTGAAACGTCTATGAACAATGATAGCAACGCCACCACCGGCTCCGTCAAGACGATCATTTCTATAAATGAAATAATTTGCGTCCCTTTTAACCTTATGGTCAGGTTTAAGGAACGTTTCAGTTATAACGGCGATATGCACGTTATGAACTCTCAAAAAGTTAAATAGCTCGTCTTCATTATCTTTAAGAGATCGAGCATTCCAATTTAATATATTTAATAACTTAAAATCCATTACTGAATTTCAATGTCATGAAAATATTGTTTGAAAATTTAACTCCAGTTTGAATAGCATCAAACATGGAGTTAGTTTTTAGCATATCATTAATTATGTCGATTAATGATTTTTGCAAAAATTCCATTTTGGGAGCAGTAATGCTACCTTAGTCAAAATCATCCAAATTTTCGTTAGAATTAAGTCGGTTAGAAATTTGAATTCGATTCCTACCCGGTGCAATAGCAGCATAAGTAGCTCCATTTCCTTGCTGAACATTTTAAGCAGCAGGTATGGATAAATAATTTGAAATAGGGGAGCTATTTCTACCTTTGGGTACGAATGTAGAATTTGTTCCTCGCTGACCATTGTTAACAGCAAAGAAACACGTGACAGGTCGTAAACGTGGAACATTTCCTACCTGTCGCTTAGAACGAGATTGTAGGATCGCTTTACGAGTCTTACATTCCCAAAAATTTGATTTGTGGTTTTCACCACAATTTGCATATTTAAATTTCTTAGGATCTTCCTTCATGTGAGAGGAATTACCACAATTCATGCATTTAGCAGGCATGTAACAATTTTTAGTTCCGTGACCCAATCCCTGGTATTTACGGCACTGGGTGAGGTTTTGGAAATTTCTTCGTCTTCCTGAAGTGTTCCCACTTCACTTGGACGTGGAGCATAAGGCTAGCTTTTTCTAATGCCTTAAGGTTGTTCAGTTCACTAGACTTGAAGTGAACTAAATAAAAATTATTAGAAATCCCGTTGCACGAATCGCCAGGACGGGATTTCATTTTCATTTTGATTACTTGGGCTGGCTCACGTCCACGTAATTTTGTCAACTCATCTTTGATCTGATCCAGTGATTCACCACTGGGCAGCCATCCAAGACAACCTTGAACAGACGTTCAGTTTTGGTGTCGTATGTAAAAAAATTGTGATGCTTCTCAGTAAGATACTTGAGAAGACTTTTGAATCCATCCAAAGTTTCAGCCAATACGCGACAATCACCCCGACGGCCAATTTGAAGTAAAAAATTGAATTTACGAAATTTCCTTTTTTATTTTATGCAATTTTTGAGCAAGAAACAATTTTTGGAAAACAAAAATAATTTCTGGAAAATTGTTTTTTTCAGTTCTTTGTATGTTTCCTCCATAGTGAAAATTTGTATGGGAAATTAGTATTTTTATTTATTGCTGAAATAATTTCCTTTTCATCTGACGCAATTTCCTTTTCATAATGACGCAGTTATAAAGCAAGATCAAGGAGGCTGCTGGGTTCAATTCCTGGGATGTTCTTGGTATGTTTCGGGTTAAAACATTTCTCGACTTCCCTGGGCATAGAGCATGATTGTACTTGCCACACAATTATATTAATGCAAAAATGGTACAGACCTCGATAGTTCTCAATTAACAATTGTGGATGTGCTCAAAGAACACGGCGTAATGTCCCAGTAGGGACGCAATAAAAAAGCCAAAGAAGAGAATCATAAAATCGGAAAAATTGAACTGAAAGTTCGCAAGCCGTTAGAGAGCATTTAAATTAATTTTTAAGAATTTGAATTGCTAAAAAAAAGGTTATTCCTGTTGTTCTGTGTGATCATCGTGAAAAACTAATTTTCATATTTTTTTTTCTGAATTGCTGAGATAAATAACTTATAATTTCACTACAACAGTTTCTTCCTACGATGTTTAGTTCCAAAGGTATGAATTTTCAAAGTTCGTGTTATCCGGGAAAATCTAAAAACTTCAACTTAAATTTTCTGGGAAAATTAACCACCCCTAACTTTTTTGATTTTTGTTTTGTTTTAATAATCATAAACTGTAACTGTTGGCAAAATTTCATAAGATTCTGATACCCTTTGGAAAGAAAATCCATTATAGTTTTTAGTGTTTATTTATTAATTATATTGTTTTTACATTGTGTTAGTATAAGTTTTATTGTATTAATATATTACCATAAAACTTATTGTTTATATATATATACATATCGTACGAGTGAAATGTCTGATTATCTACAACAAATGCATCGTATTGGTCTCTTGCATTATAAAATGAATTTTTTTATACATTTTAGCTATCAAATAATTTCATATAAATGTTACGAAATAACATATAAATTTAGATCAATATTTGCCAATGAATCGCATAAAATGAATAGAAGTTTCATTGATAAAATTGTATTTTTGAGTTACTGTATGTATGGTAGAAACAGTTTTCAAAAGTTTCCCGGCTCTATAAATTTAAAATTAATTGATTGTTAGTTGTACGTTTTATAATACGTTAACAATTTAGCCCATAAACTGTATCAAGTTTTGTATCCGGCTTGTAACCAGCCTCATACAGTATCGTCTTGCTTTATAGTTATATTACCCAAATACCCCCATATCCCAAATAATAGAATTATTCCATAAATGGTACTCTGAAGATGTCGTTAAGCTAAATAACCATACACATTTTATTGGGGCACTTTTATGTATTGATCAGATTGATAATCCAGTATTAGCGTACACACAAAAATGGGGAAAACAAAAACGGAAATAAATAATAAAACAAATTATCTTCCATGATCCACACAAAAACAACAAATGACACACACCTAACAAGTTGCTTCTTACCGTTCTCTCAAATATAGTCCAATTTATTGCTGGCAAAAGTACCGTAAAACATGGTAACATTAATAGTTTTTTTTTTTCGAAATTTTATATTTTTAAAACATGTACTCAGGTCTAGAGTCAATTCGTTAGTAATATGTTTAACGGAAATTATTGCATTTGCACTATTGTTTTAGTCTTGTGACCGACCTCAATATTTTGACTTGGGGTTACTTTGATAATGCTCCAAAATCATAAACACGATTTGATAGATTAATTTAATGTTTTTTTATTATATTATATTATATTTTTATTATATTTCTTGATTTCACTCCATATAACTTCCCTATTGACGATGCAGTGGTCCATTTGCTACTTGATCAACATTATAATCATGAATTTTTAGCATAATTTTAAATAATACCGCTTTCAGGAGTGAACAGCACCTTTTAAAATCAAATCGTTTTAAATTCATACATACGTAATAATTTATCACTGGATGTATATATCAAAATATGATTTGTTGCTTGCACAATGTGATAACCAGAAGAAACAAAATTTAACTTTATTATCAGTTTGAACAATACGCTGCACATATTCATGAAGATTTGATGCCCTTTTCATTGAAATATTTTTTGAATACTCAAATCTAGTATCATTACGACCATTCATTTATCCGATTATATAATGAGCACACTTTATTGCTTCACGGTTAGACAAAACATTTGTAGTGTTCACAATACACAAATATGTCACTCAAACATGTATATGCAAAACTAAACTAAAAAACATACATGCAGGCGTTTCGGAAGGACTGTTTGTTACTTTCGGCACTATTTTCCTTTTATCCTTAGATACTAACTCGTTGATCAATTGAAAATGATAAGAAAAGTGTTTTAATCTTTATTTTAGAGATTTTTAGCCCAAGGCTAGTTCATCTCTAATCCGTAAAACTTATTACTTTATAGTTTTATTGTAGTATGCCTTGATTTGTCTATATATCAATATTTTTTATGTAGCAAAATACTGATTGTTAAAATATCAGGTAGTCAAAGACTCACCGAATGGTCCTAGGAACATCCATAAAATTAAATACTTCCTGTATTTGATTGTGATCATTATGCAATGTAGTAAAGCACTGAATTTATATTCATCAGCTGGTATTAGACTCTGAGTGATAGATTAGATTGTAGTATGCGTTGATTTGTATCTGTAACTGAAAAGTATAAAAATGCTGATTTTTGACCTGGTCATACTGAGTGGTCACCGGATGGTCTCCTGGAAGATCCGGATCATCCTGAAAATTAAATACTTATTGTATTGGATTGTAGTATATACACCACAATTCGTCTCTATGTAATTAATAATGTAGCAAAATGTTAAATTTTTAAACATTAGCTGGTGCTCTCCTTCAGTGATATTTGGGTTGGAATATATTTAGTATTCAGTATTTTTATGACCAACAGAATCCTCCCGGTACAGAACCTTGAAAGATGGTTAAAAGAAATATGTTTTTCTGAGAGTTACAAAAGTTTAATTTTTACTGAAATTTTAATGGACCATCTGCACTTATATTTGGGATGAAATAAATTTAATATCAGACTGAGGAAGTTTTGAAATTGTGGGTGTTTGCATTTTGCAAATTGTGGTAGCACAATTCAAAAGTTGCTGCGGTTTGAAATCAATTTTTTTTTTTTTTTACTTAGATGCAAGGGGACGCAGACATGTTTTCTACAAATTTACTGGCTTTTTTGATCAAAATCCAAATTCTATTTATGAAAAGGTTTTCTAATATCTTCTTGACAAGTAGAACTGAAGGGAAACATTTTCATGAACAGAAATTCGGTTTTGAATGAAAAAAAAACTGCTTTTGACATTTTTTTTGTGCTCAGCACGGAAAACAAAATCGGCGTAAAATAAATCCAAGAACAAAAAATTTCTCACGAATTAAATTATGAATGCTGTAGAGAAAAACTGTATGAAATAAGGTATACTGAAATGGAGCCGCACCCATCAACCAAAAGAATTTCTAAAGTATCCATGTACCATAGAGCAGGTATATGATCTTCGAAAGGTCTTTGGAAACATCCCTGATAAACGTACACTTGCTGGAATTTCTAAGATACATGGTTGGATTTTTTTAATTATTAGGGGTCTTCAGAATTATAATTAACTAATTAAACATATCCAGATACCACAGTGCAGATCTATGATGTTCTTTAATTTTTGGAAAAAATCATAATCCTTCTTTCTTGCGAGAATATCTAAGAGTCATGATTTCATTTATTGAACAATTAGAAATCATCGGAATGATTACAAATCAATCAGGAAAATAACCAAAATAATCAGAGATTTTAGTGCTGAACGTCTTTGTAATAAAAAAAATCGTGATCAACCTACTCTTGGGAGACTTTCTAATATACATTGATTGATTTATTGAACAATTAGAGGTCTTCCGACTATTAAGTAACTAACCATAAAAATCAAGACGCCATAGTGCATGTCTATAACCTTCTTAAGTTCTTTGGAACAATTTCTGATCAACCTACTTTCTTGCGAGAATCGAAAATAAGATTAAGATACAAGATTTGATTTATTGAGCAATTAGAGATGTTTAGAGTAATTACTAATCAACCAGTAGAATTACCATGATAATAAGAGAACATAACGCTGGTCTATGGTCTTTTAAAAGTCTTTGTAAATTTTATAATCATCACCTCTTGGGAGAATTTCATAATTTATAAATAACCTACTTGCATGCGAGAATATTTAAGAGGATATTTATTGAACAATTAGAGATCTTCAGAATAATTAGGGTGGACCACTTCTTCGGCTTGGTGCTGGTCTATGATATTCTGAAAGTCTTTGGAAACATTCTTGATCAATCAACTTTTGCGAGAGAGTGAGAGAGATATTAGATTCGATTAGAGGTCTTAAGAATAATAAGTAAATAACCAGAAATATAAAAAATACCATAGTCCAGGTCTATGATCTTCTAAAGTTCTTTAGAAAAATGTTGATTAACCTTCTTTCTTGTGAGAATGTTCTTTTTCTTCGCATTTCAAGCTTATTGCATATTGCATATTAGCTTATTGTGTTCTCTCATCTTAGTTTTCTAGATGCACTTCCACAGTTATTAATTGAGAGCTTTCGATGCCTGTACCATTTTTGCATTAGTATAATTTTGTGTATATTGTAGCATCATACTCTATGCCAAGGGAAGTCAAGAAAATTTTCAACCCGAAACATTCCTAGATCGGACTGGGAAATGGAACCCAGCCACCTCCAGCATGGTCTTGCTTTGTAGTTGCACTTTTACTGTCTGAGCTAAGGGAGGCCCGTTTCGAGAATATCTTAGTGTCATTATTTGATTTATTGAAGATCTATGGAATGAAAACCAAATAACCAGAAAAATTGCCAACATATTCAGAGACCATCTTTCAGGTCTATGATCTTCTGAAGAAATTTGGTCAAATTCATGATCAACCTATTCTACGATAATGTCTAAGATGCTTGATTGGATTTATTGATCAATTAGAGATTATCAGAATAAGTACTTATCAACTTGAAGATTTCCTAAAATATTCACAGAAAATTATGCTGGTCTATGATCTTCTGGTTTATGAATAATTTCTGATTAACTTACTATTTTCCGAGAGTATCGTATAGTCATGATTGGATTGATTGAACATTTAGAGATCTTCCGAATAACTATCATTCAGCCAGAAGAATTTCTAAAATACCGAGAGACCTTAGTGCAAGTCTATGATCTTCTGAAGGTATATGAAAAAAAAATTATCAACCTACTTACTTGCGTGAATGTCTAAAAGACATGATTTCATTTATTGGAAGATAAGAGATCTCCAAAATAATTACCAATCGATCAGAAGAACTACGAACTCTTGCGAAAATATCTAAGATTTATTATTTGATTTATTGAACAATTAGAGGTCTTCAGAATAATAAGTGACTAACCAGAAATATCCAGACACAAACAAACATCCAGAGCAGATCTATGATCTACTGATCTTCTTTGAAATAATTTCGGATCATCCTTTTTCTAGCAAGAATAATTAAGAGATATGATTTGATATATTTAACAATTAGTGATCTTAAAAACAATTAATAATCAACCATAAAAAATGACAAAATATTAAGAAAACATAATGCTGGTCTACAGTCTTCTGAAGGTATTTGAAATAATTTCTGATGAACCTTCCTTTTTGCGAGAATGTCTAAGAAGCATGATTTAATTTATTGAACAATAAGAGATTTAAGAAAAAATATCAATCAACCAGAATAATTTTCAAAATATCCAGAGACCATACTGCAGGCCAATGAATTTCTGAAGGTCTTTGGGAAAAATCCTGTTCAACCTTCTCTTGGGGGATTTTCTTACAGTCCTGGTGTGATTTATTGAGAAATTAGAGGTTTTCAGAATAATTAATAACACTTGGAATATCCATAGACCTTAGTGCAGATGGATGCAGATCAGGAAGTTCTTTGTAATAATTTTGATCAATCTACTTTCATGCTAGTATATCTAAGAGTCATCATTTTATTTATTGAACAATAAGAGAGCTCGAGAATATATTCCGAAACATCCAGGTCCATGATTTTCTGAAGGTCTTTGAAACAATTCCTGTTCAATTTATTCCAGATATAAGGAGGAATCATCAATCCATCAACCAGGATGAGCAGGTGTATGATCTTTTGAAGGTCTTTAGATGCATTTCCTTCCTTTATATGCAGATAAACCTACTCTTGCGAGAATTTCCAAGAGACATGACTGGATTTATTAAAAAAAATAGAGGTCTTCATAATCATAAGTTACTAACCAGAAATAACCAGAGACCTAGTACATGTTTATGATCTTCTGATGTTCATTGTAATAATAATTGCGGATCAACCTACTTTCTTGCGAGGCTAAGGATTGTTCAAGTTATAGAACGAACACACACTACCAGCCCCATTTTTTTTATTTTACTACTTAGTTTAATGCTTTCATCGGCAAGTTTTAAACTCTTCTTATAAGCAACAAAGCAACAATAATATACTATATTTTTGAAGCAGAACATTTGAAACACATACAATAAATTTCGTTCTGATTAAAAACTTTGTCAACATAGCTTTTATCACATTTTGTTCTAATTAAATGATCTGACAAATGTAATGGTTATTATTTTGTACCTAAAGTGTATAAAGTGGATCTCATTGAAAAAAAAATGAAAAATAACCTTGTTCATTTACGCAAAAAACAAAAAGGGTGCAAATATTTGTTATAACTTAAAGCAATGAATATATGTTTTTATCATAATCTATACAAATACTGATTAAAAGAATACGGATGCAGAGAAAGATTAAAAATTAACAGACTATTTTTGGTAACCGTTTTATAATATGAAAAGTTCTTATCTAAGAGCCATAATATCAGAATAATTATCGATCATATAGAAAAAGCTCCAAAATATAATGTACAAATTGCGTTTCAATCTTCTCTTGGGAGAAATACTAAGAGACAAGATTTTATTTATTGAACAATTAGATATCTTCAAAATAATAAGTAATTAATCAGAATGCAGGTTTATGATAATCTGAAGTTCTTTAAAAAATTTGTTCATCAACCTTTATCCTTGCAAGAATATCTAACAGCCATAATATCATTCAGGCTTGCAGCCATTCGTTTGCTATAAAACAAATGTTTTTCGGATTTATGGAGTCATTACATCTTATGATATGATGTATGATGACATGATATGATGATATTTTGCACATATGAGAAACAAGATGAGTTTGTAAAGTATGTGTTTTACACATGAAACCTGTCAATTTTGCTTCCAGAGATTCATAATTTGATAATCAATGATTATTAATTACTCATGAAGAGTGAATTTTCACCGATCATAAAATTGCTGATTGTGACTCTCTAAAAGCATAATTGAAAATATTCATGTGCCAAATATATAAATTACAACTTCTTCTTGTTAATTACAAGTATAAAATCAATTGATTTCACAATGCTGAAAAACCAGTTTTTATAGAAAACGAATGGCCACAACCCTGGTAAATATGCTCTCTTAATGAAGAATGAATGTTCAACGATCATAAAATTGTGCCTCTCTGAAAGTGAAACTGACAGGTTTCATGTGTCAAGCACTTATTATACAATCTCTTCTTTTAACTGACAAGTGCAAAATATCTTCTGAAGATTTAATGATTTCATAACACCCACAATTTTTTTTATGGTAAATTAATAACAAAAACCTTAGCCAATATGTTACTACAAAGCCACCTAGTTATTGTTAACATGGTTTTCTGAAATATACAGATCGATCACTTCCTTCATATGGTTTACCAGCCATTATCAATTGACCATGCCTGTCACGTCAGCAACTGGAAATGGGATATTAATCAATATGATATTATAATATCCAATCTCTTATGTAAAGCATGGTTCATAAGAATTATTGCATACCTTAATATGTCTGTATCTGTATAAAGGTATGAATTATGAAACTTGAATCCCCCATCAACCATAATATTCACCCATCACTAAATTCCCAATATATGTTTTACCCCCGAATGTATATGCAAATATGTTAGTGCAACATGTAGAGAATCGCACTACATGTCGCAATACATTTCCTTGATGCCAGATGATTTTTTTACAAATTCACCAATTTTCTCATTCCGGTGGAG
This sequence comes from Ochlerotatus camptorhynchus, assembly GCF_037179485.1. NCBI lineage: Eukaryota > Metazoa > Arthropoda > Insecta > Diptera > Culicidae > Ochlerotatus > Ochlerotatus camptorhynchus. Next base: position 29,144 of record NW_027041138.1, read on the forward strand.
CCTTAATCGGACCTATGTGAAATGCTCCTTATTCTAGTTTTTACACTATCGTGATGATGAGGCGAGCTTCAATTGTTTTAAATGAAAGGAGATTTTTGAAGCAACTAATCAAACAATAAACAATAAACAAATTAACAAATTAAGGAAAAAAAAACGATATTTTTCATCTACTATCCGACGTTTCGATGATTTATTTCATCTTCTTCTGGGATTCTAAAGTACACACTTAGAAATAACTACTTTTACAAGAGACGTTATCCATATTGAACGAAAATCATGGAACGTAAACAAACATTTAATTTTTTTAAGGTTATTTAAAGGCTTTCGTTGAAAATCTAACGAATAATTCATCGAGACATTAAAAATCAAATATTAATAACGAATTCAAAAAGAATTGCAGAGTGAATCCCATTTTTTCTGGATACATTTTTTGTAGTGTTCTACAAAGAAATGCTACAAAGCAATCGAAGAAATTTCAAAGGTGCATCACCAACGATCTCTGGGAAATTTCTGGGATGATATTTAAAGGAAATTTTCGAACGTATTCGGTTAAGATCTCCAAGAGAATTCGGAAGACAATTTTGACGAAAATTATGAAGAAAATTTGTTTACATAACTCAAGGAGACGTTGATGAAAGCTATGGAAATAAATATTAGGAAATTCTTGCAAGAATTTTGAAAAAATCTAAAAGAATTGTACGTATTTCTGTGGAGAGAATTTTAAGAGCCTTCTGCAGAGAATTCTAGAGTGTTGTGTTTATGGTTTTAATTGCGTAGATATGTGGCAAAATCTATGACCTAGTCTTGCATTGAATTAAATTTGGTGAAGAATGAATACAATTTAAATTTATTATAGGACCAAAAACTGTCTCACCGATCCTAATTATAAAAACTTGAAGGTCGTAGATTTTAAAAAAAAATGGATTTCTTTTAAAATATAAGGTTGAGAAAAATACTCAAATTGTGGAATATTGAATAGAATAATAAAAAAAAAACATAATTCTTTTGCCAATATCAGAATGCTACAATTTGCCGATTAGATCTTTTAAACCACGCATCAGGGCTGGCAAATGTCATTTTCAATGAAAGATCTCACTCAATATTTACAGAGATACTTCTGTCACTATTTTCGGATGAGAAAACGATGATAGAGATTTACTTCAAAATCTCTTCGAATTTTTTGTCATAACAGAACGTGACAGTGTGTTAATTGATATTATTGTTACTTGTACCGCGGAAATCTTAAAAATATATTCACTTTACCGATTACATACCACAGTGGTGCCAAGGGTATCAAAACACGCGCTTTTTTATTTACGCTGAAATGGTTTATTAAAGGTAGTAGGTGTCTTCTGACAAGTTTTTAGAGTTACAACACTCATTCTTAAATTTATTTTTTCAATATGATGAGATACAAAATAATTGTGTGCGGCAAAGCTGTAGAAAACATTACTGTGAACAACTTTGCTGAAGACTATAATTTTCTAGCTCTTATAACTGCTGAGATATGTGAGTTTTGTATCTGTAACTTTTTCTACAATATTTCTACATGTTCGGCATGTTCTACAAAGATGTTAGAAATATCAAATTACATATCTTTTTAGAAGACTGCAAATTGCTATCATTAATATTTGAAAAGTTATTTAGATTTTTTGGTTGAAAATTACCCAACTTCCAATGCCAATAACTTCCAAACGGGCAAAAACGAGCAGGCCATTCTTTGAGAAATTGAAAGTACAAGAAAATGCAATGAAATGGTGTCGAAACCAGACCGCCCCCACGTGACCGTTAACCGAAATACTTGCTTTGAAACTTGTCACTTTTCAGAATTTGAAATGGCGAACCACGGGACTGTTATCGAGTAGGTGTGAAAAGAAGCATACAAATGGATAACTAAGCAACCTGGGTTATTTCTAGTTGCTAACAAAATGACTCGGGATCAAAACCAGACCACCCCCAAACGACCCTTGACTGAATCGCTTATGTACTTTAAATATTTTTGAAGAGAATTATTTGAGATTCTGTGATTGAAATTTGCATTTAAGACTTTAAAAAAACATGACCTTAAATTTCAATGTGAAGAAGAGTGACAACAATCGTTACCTTTGCTAATGGGTGCAAGGTGCTCCACTATTTATTCTTCCTCGCAGAGGTAACACCGAAGTCTGGGATTTACGAGTGTCTGGGTTTTATGTCTGTGCATAGGTTATTGGCCAGCATTGAAGGTAAAGGTCATAGTTCCATAAATTTCATCTCACTCACCTTCGCCAGGAGTAACTTTCTCCGCCGATAATCTTCCCAAAGCTCATTAAAGCAAACATGTAACAACTTTGTCTGCAGTATCACGTACCAAAATAGCACTCACAAGACGACAGCTGTGCGTTCGCAGGGCGACACTGGTAGATACTGAATGAAACCGTCAGCGTGGTCGCTCACTGTGCAGGGGTGGGCACCGGGGGCAAGACGGTTATAGGGCAGATACGCACAAACTCATCCTGCTTCGTCGCGATGATCCGGAGCTCCTGCTGTGAGTATTCGTTCAAGCACGTAGTCATCGTCGTCATCGTCATTGCTGTCGGTGGGAGTGCGTATGTCCTTTCGGCTGTCTTTCTTATGGTTGGATTTTTTGCACCACCCCTCGACCGTGCTCGGCAGGCCTGCGGCGAAGTCATCCCCTTGGGTGCGCTTTGACCTGCCACTGCCTTGCTTCCTTCGTGGGTTCGCTCGTTCCTATGTCCATTCGTCAGTTCGCGTGTGCGTGTTTGTTTGATTTGGATTCAACTTTAACCCCAATTTAGTATTGGCTTTCTACCGTTGTTGTTGCTGCTGTAATCGGTATAATTTTTCCATTTTATCTGCACCACCATTCCAGGGTAGTATTTTTTCGAACACCCTTCACCACCACCGCACTAGGAAAGCGATGAAATAGTACTTTACTTTGATTTCACGCTTGTGAAATTTTCTTTCGAAATGGATCGTTTTGATTTCTTCCATTTTGCCACCCAATTCTATAGCCTAGTTACATTCCCTCCAATCTTGTGGTTTTAATTTGTTCTGAACATTAGCCACTCATCTACTTTTGGTAATGGTTTTGCGTCATTCTTATGTTCAAAGTGCTGCCGAAAGCCACACTTGAGGCATTTTCAAGAATGCTTTATTTACACTCATGCCCGCATATTCTTTTCCGAACACTCGGATTTTCCAAGTGTTTTTCCTCACCCACTTCAGTTTATTTTTTTTCTGGTACCCCACTCACTCAAACTCAATCCGTCTGTTGACGTCCCGTTGAAAGCAACCTCTTAGGCGTTGTTGAAAAAATTAACGCTCATACAAAACGACCGGGAGAGCACCGAAAAAAATCGATCTAATTTAGAGCATGCATCAATCCCATTTACACTTCCCATTCCATAAAATATGTGTTCAATATATATTTTGCACTTTCTCCCCTGCCCTGCGCGTTCTATTCAGATACAATGAATAAATATACCGACTCGAACCCCTCTTGAAGAACTCGTTTCGCGCCCGCCGAAAAAATATCAAAAGTCAAGTACCGCACTGCTCTCTGACGTCTGCTGTAGCGTTTGCTTCTCGCTCAGCTTCCCGGTCCCTTCTCTAATGGCTGGAAATTAATTACATGAGAATTAAGTGTTGATTATGGCACACACAACTTGCCCGGATCGGTTCGCTCTGTCTGGCTGGCTGATCTAGACGCGGCTCTGCGAGTCTCACTTACGCCGAAATCAACTTTATGATGACTTATATACGATCGGTCCCTGTTCCGTTGACGGGATAAGTTTCAGTTAAAGTATTATTAATCTGCTCGTTTTGAACGGTGCCAACCGCCAGCAGCGACGATGGACCACGATGACGAGCGCGATGCTTGTTGGTTGTTTGTTTCTTTTACGCTTCTTTTTTTTTTACGATTAGAGTGCATCCCCTGCTTTCTTCCACCTAGGTTCGGAAAAGTGTGCATCAGGGTGGGTCAAGTTTGTAGAGAAGATTGCAACCCGCTTTTGATTTATTGTAAGATCCCCATGAACTTTAAAGTTTGCTTGGGAAAATATATCGAAAGCAAAAAGAACATATTCATTATATGTTAAAAATTATCACATTACTAAATATTATCCATCCCTGAGACTTAGAATCAGAAATTCAGATCGCAACCAAATTCGATCAAATCAGTGCTAACATTTGAAAACGGCACAAAAGCCATTTGTAAACAAATGGTTTGTGGGCCCTTTACTCACTACTTGAAGTACACCCACGCGACACAACAGCAACATCGGGTAGGGGAAATTTTCCCCTTCCTGACGATGCTGTTGGTTTGCGTGGGCGTTCTTCGGGTAGCGAGTAAAGGGCCCACAAACCATTTGTTTACAAATGGCTTTTGCGCCGTTTTCAAATGTTAGCACTGAAATTAGGCACATTTGTTGGGGACCTCCATACAAAGCGAAAAAGCATCGCTCCTCGAAGGGTTGTGTAGTTGACCCACCCTAGTGTGCATCCAACGCTCGCGGTGGGCGATTCTCGAAGAAAGTCACTACTGCACCTTTTCCCAAATTTTATTACCCCTGGATTTATAGCACCGGGTCGTGCTTTTCGATAGTTTGAACCGCAGACTGTGTTTAGTGAACAGTGGGATTACTGTCACGTTCTTCAACAAATTTTTTTTTAAGGAGTATGATTGTGTCAAATTTATGAAGTGCAGAAATGACTTACTTTTAAGAAACGTTTATGACTTCATGTTAGAAAAACTCGTTTGCTGAAGTGACTAAATCCAGTGTTTTCCCATAGTTTGGCTAACGTCCAATAATAAAATCAGTGGTACACAATACTACTCTTTGGAAAACCACATGTTTTCCTCGCAACGGAAGCTTAGTTCATAAAAAGGGCATTTCGATACGCTGAAACAAGTGAGAAAAGAAAAGAAATTTCCAACAAGAATCACGGAGGCGAAAAGACAGTGTTTAAAACTGGAGATTTACAGCTTTTCATTTTATTGGAATCGTTGGAAATGGAGCTGCTGTTGTTTCATGCTACAGAATGTGCTCCTTTGGTTTGGCCCTGTTCCTATTTCGAGCTGTTTCCATCAGTTTTCCGAGCTGCCGTGAAAATTGGCTGACTTTAGTTTTTTTTTCCCACTTCACGGTTCGCGGCCTATATTTTTTCACTCCAAGGTCTCGACTCTCTAATCTCATTTGAACATAATACTTTGAGAAGCACATCTACAGTCGAAATGAAGGCGGAAAAAGTGCCTCGTATTTTGTGTTTTTCTGGCGTTAGCGTTTTTTCTCTTTTATTTGACTCGTTGAAGGACGCGAAAAATACGATTCGTTTTTGTAAAGCTTGCTGCTACCGGCTTTCTTTCTTCGGAAGCCATTGTTACAGCCCGGAGGACAATAGAATGGCTCAAGGATAATCTTGATTTTATTTTGACAATTATCTTCAAGAATGTGAGATTAGTAGCGGAAGCAAAAATAAAATGAATGTACAGTGGAAATGACGAGCGGTAGCTCTTGGGATGTTGCGAGAGAGTAGGTAAATATGAAAGCGAAATGAAGCTTCTGGCGGTGTTTCCGTTTCCTCTCACTCTCTCATACACACACAATCTACCAACTGTCTGAGATGTATACCGCCTTACGAAAAGACCGTATGCTTCCCTTGAGGGGACAATTTTCAGCAGGTCATAATCGGATTTGAGCCGGGAAAAATGTTTCCTGATAGCTGCCTGCATTTTTCACGTGAAATTAAGACATTAAGTGGATGGCGAACAGGAATTTCCGCCCACCATCGTCGTCGTCGTCGTCGGGAGTTAATGTAATTAATAAACTTTATTCCACATAATTTAGACAGTTGAAAAGAAATGCTTTGCCTTCGTTGCTTCTTGAGCGAAGCTGGGTGGATGCTTCTCCAGAAATTGCTTCAGTGAAAGTGCTTCGGAGCATATGGAAACGTTTGTACGTGTGTATGGTTAGCTTTTGGCAACCGGCATCAAAAAGATGCGTAACCACTTTGTGGTTTACCTACATATCAGTGACGCGAATAAGGATAAAAATTGTGTTTCATCATTGTGATATTCATGCGATGCACGGGTGAATGACATCCGGGTGGGATTTACGCCTTCGTTTAAGATCTGGAAAGATAACTGATGGATTCCTGATATTATACATTGTTCACTTAATGTTTACGGGTTCACAGAACTTTGGTAGCAATAACAAGTGTTCTTGGCTAGTTTATTGAATTTACGGTATATGATCGAGACTCAAAGTAGCTTTAATGTGATCCTGAAAAAGAGGCGACCCCGGCGTAGTGGTTAACATCCATACCTCTCACGCCAAAGTCACGAGTTCAAATCTCACCCCGGACAAGTCACGAATGACCCAATTAAATGTAATTAAAAGTACTAAATATTTAAAAAATGTACTTTGTAAATTAAGTCTGTAATTAATTGACTTTAAATGTAGCTATGTTCGGCAATGTGTAATTAATATAATTAAAGCTTACCCCTAACCTCGAGATAGCCGTGATTAATCGGCCCCCGGTGTACTGAAGTAATTTTGAAATCTAAACAATGAATATCGGCTCCGCAAAGCTACAGCAAATGAGCCTGGGAAAATAAACGCATTATAAAAAATATATATAATTAAAGCAGTAGTTAGTGGAATTAATTTAATTACAGCCGTTGCCTGCGTCTGAGTTATTCGTCATTGTGTACCCCTAGAATGAGATCTCGATACATATTTCCAGTCCAAGAATCTTTAAATCAACATGCTAATAGTGATGGATTTTTCAATTTCCGGATGGAGAAATTTTCGTATATCTGAGATCTTAAATAATCCATGAATCCTGAATTATTATCAATTTTCCAAGTTTATGATTTCGAGGATTCAAAGATTCAAGGCCTCGGTTTCCTAGCTAAATCTATGATTTTTAAAATTATAAAAATATGATTTCTATGCTTTGAAGAGCTTATGAGATCTATGAACCACGTAGATAATTAAAGAATGGGGGAAGGTGTTGATGTTTGTTAAAATTTCCTACAATTGATAAAAAACCATATTTATAACGGCTGCTACTTAGTTTATGAACAACCCATTCTGTTAACATTGGATTTATAAATTCTTCAATTTGTTCTGTTAATGGTAAACTGGGCCCTCAGATGACCCTATCGAAACCTATAGATCCAACATATATCATAAGCTAGAAGTTTGAGAAGGCTCTGATAATCTCATTGTAAGCTGAATTTCCAGAACCAAATTTGAAGTTGCTGAGCATATAAGAAAAAATTACTTAACAGCATGAGCTTTTATGCCTAACGTCCATTATGCCTATCGTATATTAGCCAAACGTTCATTATCCCTAATGTATTATGTATACACCTCGCACACCTGTGTACATGTCGAGGCTCAACCCTGCAAGGAATTTTTCCCGCATGACGTGTTTCACTTTCCGGTTCTTCCCAGCACCAACGTTAGATTACCATCTGGGACCTATGCTTCAGGGCATAATAGATTCTTGTTTCAGATTTGAATTTAATGAAAACTGCATTCTTCTCCGAAATTCGGTACGTTGCTTTTCCCTCCCCTTGGCTAGTTTTTTAACCTGGACGTTGGTGGGTGGGCCTAATCTTATGCTTCATAGTGGAGCGTTGGAGATGGTTGGTTTAGGTCCGACATCGTTGGCTCATGCCGTGACAGAATAGCGTTATGAGCATGCGATGAGGATTTCTGAGCTTCCCCTCTCTGATGAACCATTGCATAAGAGAACCAAAGTTCTAGCCTGAAGTGATAGTATCACACTTGTTACTCCTTTATTTGAAAACCGCGTTGTAGTACGCTTACGTATAGGCACTGACGTTGGGTGCGATACTGGCGGGTTTTGCCGCAAATCACTCTTATTTTATTTATTTTTACGCAGATAGATTTATTTGGATTTGCAAGGGAATTATACCATTGAAATATTTCAGAAAGTGCCCAACAGTGCTCCTTCTACTTGCGTGACAGGCTTTCATTGTTGTTTTCATTGAGGTATTACTCAGAGAACAACGTTAAACACCATTTTTGTACATGGTATTGCAACTAATCTTATATGTGCTTCATTTTGATTTGGGATAAGTGTTTGAGCTATGGCTCGGGATTTCCACTGTGACGTGCTTCTATTGTGACATAACCATACGTATTTTTGTGGTGCGACGTGTGAGCGTAGTTGAAGCTACCCTATGTAATTTAAAAATCAGCTAGGAAACTAACTTCAAAGTGAAGCATTTTAGTCACTTGAAGGTGTCACCTGGGACGAACTAATATATATTAAATATAGGTCAAAGTCAAAAACAACTTGAAACACTTTAAATTTTAGATTACATTCACAAGTGCAGGTACTTAATAAAGCATGGTAGGTAGATTATAGATTTCAATTATTTATTAAATTAGACTAGAGATATCATAATCATCAAACGAACTAAAATAAGAAAATTTAGACAGCCTAGTAGCATTAAGTGGATTAACAGAAGAGTTAGGATGCGGAGGGTCCGCTTAGGGAGGCAACTAGCCTTTAAAGCAACTGGCAACTAGCCTTTAAAGCAACTGGCAACTAGCCTTTTCAAGTATTGTCTGTTTATTTTGATTATTGCTTTAAAATATCAATTTGGTATATATGTGAAAGGATGAATCAGTGGGAGATGGATTTTCGGTTTCTTTACATTTTGCATCACTATGTGTCATTTCCTCAAAACCCCCTAATAACCGGCCTCTTCAATCCCTTCCTTTTCCCATGGCGTTCAAGTGGTCCGCATAGACTATTCAGCCATTACCTGTCCTTTATCCTCGGCTTTGGATTGACTTGCGCTCCCATTGCCCCACCAAACGCTGCAAAATGAAAATGAAAAATGAAAATGAAATTCGGTACGTTGCTTCCATCTCAACGGAATTCACATTCAGTGCTTTCACGAAATTAGCAATCTCGCCCATGGTGAAGATTGAAATCTCTGATGCAACAGTTTTCGAAATTTATCTAATAAACTAAATTTCACGATAAAAAATGTGTTTACTAAAATACGAATATCTCCGGCTATAATGAAGTTATATTAATTATTTTAACGCTAGTAACCACTCGGTGTTAAGTACTTGGCACTGATGAAGTCTGCAAGTACTAGACGAAATACGCGTATCTGTCAAAATATAAGCAATTATAACGGAATTTAAAGGAAATAAACCAACACACTCCAAGCTCTTCATAAAGGGCTTCCATTAAGAGGTTCAACAAATTTAAAAGGATTGCTAAATTAAAGGTGAAAGAAATTTGCTTTCAATCGTTTGAGCACAATTTTTCAGTGAAATTAGTGGTACAACCGCTACCAACATTTTTATTTCCACTGCTTAAAAACTCCAACTATAAAAAAATAAACAAACTATTAATTAACAACAATACCACTAATCTCACTGACAACTGATGCGGATTTTATCGAAGAATGGTTCATCGGTTCATGGTTCATCGGTAGATCCGGAACATCTGTAAAAGTGATCAATTTATGAAACTGATCATAGAGCTCGTGGATTTTTCAAAACCACTCATAAACGTTTTATCAGAATAAATTCGGAGTTTTGACCGAAATATGGGCCCTGGGGACCACGGGATGGTTCACCGGAAGATCCGGAACATCCGTAAAAGTGGTCAATCCATAAAACTGATTTTAGAGCTCCGTGGATTTTTCGAAACCACTCATAAACGTCTTATCAGAATGAATTCGGAGTTGTGACCGAAAAATTGACCCATGGGGCTACGGCATGGTCCACTATAATATCCGAAACATCCGTAAAAGTGGTCAATTCATGAAACTGATCCTAGAGCTCCGCGGTTTTTTTTTAAACCACTCATAGACGTCTTATCAGAATGAATTAGGAGTTGTGACTGGAATATGGGCCCTGGGGACCATGGGATAATTCACCGGAATTGGAGGCGAACCAGCCTAAGGCTGAAAGCCTCCTTAATAAAGCTAAATAATAATAATAATAATTCACCGGAAGATCCGGAACATCCGTAAAAGTGGTCAATTCATTAAACTGATCCTAGAGCTCCGCTGATTTTTCGAAACCACTCATAAACGTCTTATCAGAATGAATTCGGAGTTGTGACCGAAAAATTGACCCATGGGGCTACGGCATGGTCCACTATAATATCCGAAACATCCGTAAAAGTGGTCAATTCATGAAACTGATCCTAGAGCTCCGCGGTTTTTTTTTAAACCACTCATAGACGTCTTATCAGAATGAATTAGGAGTTGTGACTGGAATATGGGCCCTGGGGACCATGGGATAATTCACCGGAATTGGAGGCGAACCAGCCTAAGGCTGAAAGCCTCCTTAATAAAGCTAAATAATAATAATAATAATTCACCGGAAGATCCGGAACATCCGTAAAAGTGGTCAATTCATTAAACTGATCCTAGAGCTCCGCTGATTTTTCGAAACCACTCATAAACGTCTTATCAGAATGAATTCAGAATTGTGACCGAAAAATTGACCCATGGGGCTACGGCATGGTCCACTATAATATCCGAAACATCCGTAAAAGTGGTCAATTCATGAAATAGATCCTAGAACTCCACGGATTTTTCGAAACCGCTCATACACGGAGAACAAATTATAGCAGACGCAATTATTTTTCCGGTCAAAATAACCATATTGTTCAATTGTTTTAGAGATAACCCGAAACTATAGTTGATTTGACTATATATAGAGGGCAACAACTATAGTCCATAATTGGCTCCTCGGTTGGCTCAACTATATTTTTCAGTAGATGAACAAACGTCAAACTTCAAAATACAACTTTGCTTTAGTTGATTCAAGAAAACTATTGTTAGGGAAGCAACATTTTACAATGTTTATTAAACGAACTGCTCTTCATTATGGACATATTATGAAAGTTTGTTTTGCTTCTTTATCGATCTCAAAAACATAACTGCAAAATCATAAAAAAAGTGAACAAGAACATTCAACATAGATTTGAACCGTGTTCATCTGCATGAGAGCCAGCTATCTTATCGCCTACTCTACGCATCACAAGTTAAACGTTTGTGGATTTATGATGATCACTTAAAACCAAATTGTATAAATAAATTACATTTGACGATTGTTATAATTGATCACAGTTATAGTTGAATTGAGTATAAGATGAACAGTTGAATCTATTAGGTAGATATGATTGAGTTATTAATGTTGGAATAACTATAGGTTTCTTTCAAACAACAATATTTTTTCCGTGTGAAAGTAACTATTAGGATTCTTATCTTAACTTAACGAATTTGTTCTCCGTGTAGACTTCTTATCAGAATGAATTTGGAGTTGTCAGGTCAGTGTATACCGTGGTCCCCAGGGTCCATATTTCGGTCACAACTCCGAATTCATTCTGATAAGACGATTATGAGTGGTTTCGAAAAATTCGTAGTTTTTTTTTTTTTTTAATCAATTATAGAGATTTTTAGCCTAAGGCCAGTTCATCTATAAAATTCGTAGAGCTCTAGGATCAGTTTTATGAATTGACCACTTTTACGGATGTTCTGGATCTTCCAGTGAACCATCCCAAGGTCCCCAGGGCCCATATTCCAGTCACAACTCCTAATTCATTCTGATAAGACGTTTATGAGTGGTTTCGAAAAATCCGCGGAGCTCTAGGATCAGTTTCATGAATTGACTACTTTTATGGATGTTTCGGATCTTCCGGTGAACTATCCCGTAGTCCCCAGGGTCCATATTCTGTTCACAACTCCGAATTCATTCTGATCAGACGATTATGAGTGGTTTCGAAAAATTCGTAGAGTTTTTTTTTTTAATCTATTATAGAGATTTTTAGCCTAAGGCTAGTTCATCTCTAAAATTCGTAGAGCTCTAGGATCAGTTTCATGAATTGACCACTTTTACGGATGTTCCGGATCTTCCGGTGAACCATCCCGTGGTCTCCAGGACCCATATTCCGGTCACAACTTCGAATACATTCTGATAAGACGTTTATGAGTGGTTTCGAAAAATCTGCGGAGCTCTAGAATCAGTTTCATGAATTGGCCACTTTTACGGATATTCCGGATCCTCCACAGGATCAGACTTGTGTCTTACCGGAAACTAAATCGTCCTAAAAGGTGGCCAACTTTCTGTTTAACAACTTCTCAAAAGACATCAGGAAGTTATCTCTTCAAATTGCCGTACAATCAGTGTTTGGTCCCAATTAGCCGTAATCCCATATGCTGCGTGTTGTTAATGCCGGTTCCGTCCCTATTAACCGTAGGAATCCTGACTGTATTCAACCTAATATTACCACAGCAAACCACGAACGGGTCGACTATAGTCCAGGGGTTTTTGCTCAAATCCTGCTAGTTTTTAATGTTTTTACTACAGATAGGAAATTAGTAAGAGTTGAAGTTGTAAGAAGAAAAAAAAATACTCGTTCACTTTGGTAGTAGACAAGTAAATTGTTTTGATGGATTTCATAAATATTTAGTTGCAGTATTTCTTTTTCCATGGATAGGGGTGCTTTATTTTGATTAAAGTACTATATTTGAATCATTAGGGCTACACTCCAGTTTGATTCATAACTCCAAAAGATGAGCCTGTGCAAAAATGGTAAAGACTGAGGAAGGTTTAGAGGTCGCTTAAATGGTTTGAAGTTTGTGAAGCAAAAATGCTGTCAATATTTATCTTTAGTTGCCATGATAACGATGAACGTTGTCATGTAGAAACTGATCCGGCACATACTTATATTCAACTATCAATTTACACTATTTTGTTATTTTTTCACTATTTTATCATTCGTGAATTACTACCAAACTGATCGTAACAAAAAAAGGTTTGTTAGTCAAAGCAGCCAAATATTAAATTTTTATAGCGTTTGGACAACTAAAACCAAAGATGGAGTGATAGTTGTGAAATTTAAACATCTTCCATAGTACAGGGCCATCCACATTAGATTCGGATCTGACTAAACCTATTGTCTAACTGTTAAATGTATGTCAACTCAACGCAAACGGATCTAATGTGGGTGGCTCTTAAGGTTGATGCAAATCTTATCAATCAAACTAGGTCACGTTAAAAAAGACGTGTTTTGTTTATTCCCATGTTTCCGCAAACTCATCGATTTTGTGCATTAAAACTCGTTTGATTATCATTAGTATTACAGAGATGAACGTGTACAAAAAATTGTCAGCTAATTTTTATTCGGCTGAGTGATCTCAGAGCGTGTGATTCGGGCAAAATCCGAAATTAGGAGCTGAATTTAGGAAAAACTGGATGAATCAGTGTCGTGTGAAGTGTGAGTTTTGGAAAACTAGTGGTTTTTTGATGGAATCTTCTGGAACCGCATATCAACGGCCGAGGGGAGGATATAATGCCTGTATGGTGAAAAAGCATTCCATCCTAGCTGCAGGAATTCGGTGAGAGCAGTGTCATGCCTGACATAGAATGACATTAAATATTTGCATCGGCCAAATGCCTATACAAACTTTTAACCATTTGTGCAACCTCTAAACCTTCATCAACCTTAAACATTTTTTTCAACAGACTCATATTTTGTGATTATTAATCAAACTGGAATGAATTTAGTAGAAATAAAAATCAGAAGGATGTCAAAACTAAGGAAAAAATTAGCTAAAAATGTTGATATGTAAGGAAAATGAGTAATTGTAATAACAATTATAGAGGGGGCTACATTACTCCTAGGGGAGCTATAGCCCCCCACCAATGGTCAGCAGTACTCCGCAAGTATTCCATGTCGAATGTTAATAGTTTTATGAGTGATATTTCTTACTAGAAATTATGTTTAATTGGCCCAAGTTGTTCTTGATGTCTAATTACTCTAAGACTAATTTGTCATCTTGATTCCCCGTCATCAAAAAGTGATACTATAGTGCACTCTTCGCTTGGGGGCCATTTCACACTTGGCAAGCTATCTTTCCACCAGAATTTGTGTCATTTTCAAAAGTGCAAAGAGCCGGTGACCTCCATCCTTCTCGCTCTACTTCTCACCGGTAGGAACCTACGTTGTTATTTTTCACCGCGCGCTCTTTTATTGCGGCGGCGACAGAAGTGATCCCGAAACTCTTTTCATTCCATTCTGTTTCTTTTGAGATGTTCAGCTCAGACATTTGTTCAGGCAACTACAATTAGGATGCCACCCTACGGTGGGCAAGAGTGCGGCAGTCTGGTGGGTGAAAGCACCAACTTCGAATAAGAAACTTGTTCAACACAATAACGGTGCGGTGGCACACGCGGCGGTGAAGGAAAAAAAGGGACTGTAAAACAAAAGATGCAAACTCTTAAACCCCACGTCCTATGGAGAGCATACGTGTATGCTGCACTGACTACATATACCTCTACGTGGAGAATGGGATTCAATAGTTTCGAGCGAGCACAAGAAAGAATTACATGCCAGCTCGTTGCCCGAAGAAAGGGAACTGAGCCGCGGTTGTAGGATGCGAGAAAAAGAAAACCTGAAGCGCAAAACAGGTTCTTTTCTTCTTGGTAGTAGAGCAGCGATTTTTTTTTTCGGGGGCTGCCAGGGCTCAATTGCTCCGAAAAAAGGAGTTTGCTCGAATTAAGAAAAAAAAAAGAAGATTATATCGCACAACTTTTTTGTTCCTTTCGTCCGCCCGCTGGGAGAGGATGTGTAAGGGAACGGGTTGGAGAACACATATTAAACGTTCCCTTCTCTACGCTGGATCCAAAGTAGCAGTGTTCCCTGCAGCATACACATTTCCCTCGCTCGGATCCATGGAGCCAAGGAGCCAGTGGAAGATCCAATCAATTAAGATAATGGATACGGACACTCGATTCTGCGTTCGGTTCTTCTTTTGTTCCAGTCTGTTTTTGTGGGTCTGCTTGCTGGTTGGTCGTCTTGTTTTTGTCTTGTCTGTTGATTTCGTTGTTATTTTCTTGCAGAGGGTTTGTTAATTAAATTCACTTTGACCGCTTCTTGGAAACGCATCCAGCAGCTGGTTGAACTCTCAATTTAACAATCTCGGAAAAGGGATTGTTGAACTGAAACGTGAATACCCTTTTGCTCGTGTACCGAAACAGGATTTACGGCCAGGCGCCATCGGCTAACAGCTCTGCGCGGCGGGTGTGCTTTGAAAGTGGAGAACATTATTATTATGTCCGCATGGTTTCGTCCATACGTCTCGTTCTGCTACCAGGATGGAATGGGGAGGGAGTCTGCTTGTGGGCCTCTTTGTTGTAAATGATAGAACTAGCGACGACCCCGTCGGAAAGTCACTATATTTAGTCAGTAATGTTGGGTTGATGAAGGCATACTCTTCTTATTCATGGCTCATAACGTGTCAACTAGAAAGAAGGCCTGCTCTCAAATATATCGTGACGATTATTTTTGGCCAGAGAATGATGCAACGTTTAATCCGAGTACGTAATCAAACCTCCACCATCTTCAGCATAGGGCGATGGTTTACACGTACCGCTATTGGGTCCCCGAAAGGAGGGTGGAGTGGTGGTGGAGATGAAAATGAATAGTGAGAACACGAGAACATATCTTTCATTCTTCAATTGGCAGAGTGCGATGCATCATTCATGTCGGCAGCAGTGTTGTCCCTGCACAGCTTTTACTTACATCTTACGTGAGAGACAACAGGCTGCATTGACTTTGAGACAATGATGTGTGTGCGGTTTGGACGATGATGAAAGAAACTGACACCAGGAATGTGGTCGATGTCGGCTACAGCTACATAAATGGCGACAGACGGCGGCGGACCTTTGTTTGCAATGTACAATGCAAAATTGACGTCTATGTAGAAAAGGGAGCACTTTGCGGCAGGCAGGCGAAATTGGGGTTACGTAGCTGTTTTGTAACCGTCTGATTGATGATGTCTGATATGTAGAAGTAGGTGGATCATTTATTTCAATCTAGTGCGGGTAATAATCGTATCTTGACAGACTTCCGAGCATGTTGTTTTGATATTGATAAATTCGATTGATTGTACGGGGTACACGGAATAACGACATCTGAATATAAGTAAGTTAAATTGCCAATTTATACAGATTGCATTGCATTTGAAATGGGCCAAATTATTTTAGCTAATAATGCAATAAATAATCGACCTTTTAAATGATGTTATACATAGCACAATACGCAATTGACATTTCCCAAAACTGTTTGCCGTGATTAGCGTCACAAACGAACCGTAAGGATCACTTCAGTTTACACAATAGCTGTCGCACACCGCAATAAATCATCAAAAGCTCAATCACAATAATAATCATAATTGCCCTCATGACGCGTGTTCCATGTTTCATTCTCGCCAAGAGCAACCGCACAAACACGAACGGTGAAAAATGCCAGCCCGCCACTTTATCGATGTGTTCGCTAAAATCACTTAATCTGACTTTTTGAGTACATATACAATTCGCGAATAAATAATCCCCCTCCTACCTCGTTTCCAGCTCGGTTGCTCTCGTTGCTTTTTTAACATTTCGATCACACGGTTGAAGGATAATCCTGGGGCGAGCAAAATAAAAAAGCGGAACCAGAAACAATACATTCCATACTGAGTGTTTTAAAAACAAACAAACGTGAGCCCGACCCCAGACGGCGAAAAAAACAGGCTGAAAAAAAGCACATACCAACCTGCCTCCCATCCACCGTCCTGCACCCTGGTGATGACGACGAAAATTAATGGAAATGTTTCTTATATTACCCCCACCATATTGTGTACGTCATCGAAAACAATAAGTTTCGTTGTTATTTTTCTCCTCAGTCCATCCCCGCAGCAGCCACATGTACATACTCCTAGTAAAGCGATCCGCGAGGACTCTCTGCACCCAGAAACCCCCGCTGCTATTGCATTGCAAATTTCCCGATGTTTTGGCACGGAACACACGTGCGCGCACAATTTGCGGTCTTCCGTTTTTTTCTTTCGATACGATAGTAGTAGGGTGGGTCAAATAATCAGACTTGTTTCACTTAATCGCTCGCATGGTTGAAATCGATTTAGAAACATCAACTCATTTGGTTGCAATTCAATTTTAGCATTTCAAACATGGGAAAAGTGATCTTTGCCATGTTAATCTTAGAACTAATGATTTGAATCACCCTAATACATTGGATTTTCGTGCGAGAAAAGCGGCGATGCATGAAAACATCAACCCACTTCTGAATGCCTCCAGCAGCTCAGCTAACGTAATAGTTTCTTGGTGGCTTCCTGTGCTCAGTGGAAAGTCAAGGAACGACACTTGTGGAGCAATGGTGTTTGTGATCCTGACGGTCACATGGCTGTTATATCAAGTAGACGAGAATATCAAATCCATAGCAAGTTTTGCTATTAAAATTAGAGAACAGAACAACGAAAATTTCTTTAAGTTTCATTAGCAAAATCGTAATAAATTAATATCACATTTTACATCTCATCAAATGGTAAGATTAATCATTTAGGGTTCTCTTCTTTCCTTTATTTAACGTCGGCCTCTGTTCCGCAATCTAGTGCCATTCACCGACGGACATCGATTGCCATCCATTGACGACAATCGAATGTGCAGGAAGGCAGCTTCCACACCTGCGTAGGATATCGCACCCATTCAAACACACATGAGCCGGGACCAACTGCTTTACTTCCCTTCCGAAGGAAGACGTGACCAGAGATTTTTATACCTCAGAAAAATCCCTCCGACCTCGGCTGGGATTGAACCCAGACCCATTGGGGTGAGAAAGCAGTCACGCTTACCACTACACCACCGGCGCCGGCATTTGGGGTTCTCCTCAGCATTCACTTTGTATTAGTATATAATAGCATAGCATAGCATATCATATGCGATTGCACAAATCGTGGGGGGCTGTATAATGGTTAACCAATACATTTAGCAGAAAATATCGTGTGTTGCCGTGTTGGATTAGTGGTTTTTCTCACACATCCAAATTTGCAAAACAAACATCGCATTATACACCTGGCCACATCCTTACAATCGCGGAGGATAGGAAGGCAAATTAGTCCAACATCTACTTAAGAAGGTGCAGGGAACCCATACTACCTTCATAGATGTCCCGGGAGAGAACATTTGTGTTGATAGGGAGTGGAATATATTTAGGAATCTCTGTTCGGCAACATAAAGTAAAGATTATGTGATAATAGAAGTACAATTAAATAAATACAAAAGGAAAGATCTCACCAAAATTATCTGCAATAATCCTGTCTTGCCATGTTTTCGAAGATGTTCCATGCATCATTCTTGCCACTACTCTTCAGCACGTGTTTTCTTTTGACGTAGACTACGTCTTACGGGAAGGTACTGGGGGTAAATCGAAAATCTAAAATTGCGACCGTCACGAAAAGGTGTAAGGTTTTGAACGCTTATAACTTTGTCATTTATAGATGAAATTAAAATCCAAATACACCAATCGGTAGAAGATAACTCTCACACTATTGTAGCTTTATTGTAAATGCTGTTCCAAATTGTTTTTTAAATCGTTGAAAAATGTACAAGAAAGTAGAAGGGTCTGTGCCTAGGGGCACGAACGGAAGCTTGACGTAAGACCGCTAGTGGACGGAATAAATGTGAACATTTAGTTCTTTTAATTGATCAATCATCAATTATCTTAACTCTTTCCTTTTTTTATTTGTAAGCGTATCAAATTTGTAGTATTTATTTCAAAGAGAAAGTTGATGAAGAGAATCCAAGGGACTGTCAAGTTGAGTATTTTCGGAAATTTGATGGGATGGATTTTTTGAACTAATAGTCGATGTAGTCCTTACTATTTGATGCAGTACCAGAATTTAAAGATTTTATTAGTTCTAAATAATTCATATATTACTCTGAGGTTGATCAGATTTACAGTTTAATTCTTGACATCATACAACACACAACACCCAGCAGACTAGTAGGCAATTTTATTTTGAAGCAAAATTCACCGGGCTGAAGTGGGAATCAAAGCCTAACATCGTGGAACTCACACACAGTTTACCTAAACTACGGGTAACTCCACTATTCGCATGACCATTATACCAAAGAATAATTTTATTATATTACTAAAATGAAAGTCTGATAGTTTCATTTTTGAAGTCTCAGGATCTTGCATTGATTCTAAATTCCGGAATTTATATTTTTCCTGCGTCCTAGTTAGTTAGTTAGTTAGTTAGTTAGTTAGTTAGTTAGTTATTTAGTTAGTTAGTCTGAATTTACTTGGAACTCTTCACAGGATATTTTCGCCTTTTTTTAATCCAATTTGAATCATCCTAGAATTCCATCATATTTCTTTTCTAATATAAAAAAATCCTAAAATAATCTTGAAAATATCTAAACTTTTCCAGTAACATTCTAAGAGTTCTTAGCATTACCTCTTGAAATCTCTTATAAATCACTCTCAAATTCCACACCTAATAATTGGAGAGTAATAACTCCCAAGAATTGGCTCAATTTTGTGTCTACAGAGAAATGAAATTCTTTAAATATTTTTAACAATTTCCTTGGTACACTTTTCAGAATGACCGTCACACTCTTCTCAGACATATCCGGTAATTCCATTTAAACTGCTTTAAAAAAGGTTAGAATTGGTTTGAAATCCTTTTCAGTATTACCTTAGTACTCAAGTACTTTGCCAAAATGGTTTGGAAAGTCTCCCAGAAATTGGGCTTAAAATATTATTAAAATTAATCTCTTTAGAAACATTGGACAGAATTCCATTGAAATTATTCTCACGATTCGTATCAGCATACTCCTAAAGTTTCATCATAAAAATTTTCTATGATTTCTCTTTATTGACAAAATCTCCATGCAATAGTCATCAGAGTTGAAAAGACAATTACACCGTCTTCAACCAGAGGTTGCACAAACTGAATATTTAACACTAGACAACGGACAACACACCACACCCATTAGAACAGTAGGGAAATTTTCAGGTTGCCAAAATTTGCACCGGCTGGAGCGGGAATCGAACCCTCACTTCATGGCACTCACAATACGCCTGAATGATGGGTGACGCCGCACGATCCTGAAGCCCACAAAGATGGATGTAATTAGAAGTAGTAGCTTGAAATTCTTCTTTGATTTCACAAAGAATTCGCCTCACACTTAACTGTGAACTATTTTCAGAATTACCTTAAAATTCCAATAATGTCAAACGTTGATGGCCTTTAATAATTAAAATAGCAGCGATATTTTTAAAGCAACATGTTTTAAAAATCTGGGAAAATCTGGAACATATTTAAAAAATCTGGAAATATACGTGGTCTGTCTGTGTATCTGGCAAGGCGGCTAAAAATTTGGAAAATCCAGATAAATCTGGAATACTGGCAACACTGGCTGGACACCACCACTTACGGTGATTGAATGAGCACCATTCAGTGGGACCGCTGTTTTCAGACATTCGGTGATAATTTTGATCACCATTGCAACAGTTGGGCATTTGGTATTTTTTAATAGTGACCTATTGAAAATTAACTAAGTGTTCATTTTAGCAGATTGGTAGATAAATTTCCAATCGTTTGGCTTGTTTAGAATTAAAATCTATCTGCTATTGGTCGAAACCTGACCTCTTTTCGTAATGCTGTGCATTTTGGTTTTATGAAATTGCGTGGATTCTATAGATCCTGTAGATATCTATCTAACCCTGTTGGTAGAGGGAAAAATGTAAACTTTGCGGAAGACGATGTCTTAACACTCGAAAGCAATTTTGTGAAATATGAAGTAAAACAAATCCTAGCTAGTTCTGCATGATGATTTTGTTTGATTTTATTTATTTGTAAAGTCACCGGGAAATACCCGCTGGCGATTTGTTTTTTATGATAACTCCTTACTTGAAAACAGGCAAAAACTCACAAACAGGCTGCTTTTTCATGGTATACAGTGTGATAATTCAATTATCAATAAATTATCTCAACATTTAGTGGCAAACCATTCATAAATTTTGGTAACATACAAAAAATTCTATAACCCACATAAAATTTCATATGTAAGCGCCGATTGAAACAATCTTTTCGACGTCACTACAAGGGTGATTGATTAAACGAAAGAAACGAATCGTGCGGAATGAAAGCCGAGGAAAAACTAATTGCACCAATATATTCAGGCCTACAATTCCACACCTTCTATAGACAGGTTGCGCCTTGATAGCTAGCTGCTTGCGGGAACTGATGACCTTGACCAATGTCCAAATAATACTCTTTAACAAATTTTTGGTGGCCCTGACAAGGACCGTTTTGTAGTGATGGTTGATTAATTCTGAGCTGGGTGTTCAACACGGATGAGGCTGTCGAGCTGTATGTCGTTTGGAGCGAGGGTGACACGCTTGGCATAGATAACCGACCCGCAGCGACTCACGAAGAGCTACTGATTCCGATCCATAGCATAGCGGTGCAGCTTCTTTGATGGTTGCTTATGTGGGCTCTGCAGCTCGCTGCTTGCAGGTAGCCTTTCGTTGTTACTGGAGAACAATTTTCAACGCCACACGCCGAAAGCACTGTTACTGCTGCTACTAATTTCGAAGCCCGAACACTACCACACAGTGGTGTGGTCGCTGGGAGCGTATGGTTCTGAGTATGGCGATGAGTGTGCAAAATATTACGCAATTCTATCCTCCCTATTCGCACGCGCCCGAGGATCGGAGGCGAATGCCACTTCGACTTGTTTCGGCTCCTTACAACTCTCTGACGACTGTGCTGGGGAAGCAGCATATGCATTTAGGCAATTGGTGGATTTGTTAGTTAATTCGACGCTTTTGGACAATGCTGGACATTTACCAGTTTTTCAATAGTTTCTTGTTGAAAATCAACATTCTCAACATATTTCTGATCGATTGGTGATAAAATTATTGAAATTGGACCAGGGCCAGCTGAGTTAGGTATTAACGTTCAAAATCTTTCTTAATTTGTTACATGTTCCATTTTCGGTTTTCACAAAGTGTACCCCCATGTAGAAATCAAAGACGTAGTCCTACGTCAAAAGTGATAATTTTATAACTGTTTCAATGAAATGAACGTTCTCCCCAAACCAAGCCGTCATAATCGAGTCCATTTGGTTGCGCATCGTTTTGCTTGAACCTGTAAAACTATGTAAAGTGGACCCTACACGATTACTTTTATTGACAATAATCGTATTGGCAATACATTCTATATTGACGTGAATATATCGAGATTGACAATATTTCTGAATTCACATCATCAATATTATTGTCAATAACTCACCTTCGCGTCAATATATTGATGCGTGTGGGGTTTGCTTAAGAGCTCTGCTGTCGTTCCTTTGCTCATTAAAGCTTCGGCAAGCAGAAGCAGGAGCCAATCAGGAAAAGATGGAATTTATTCCTCTGCCTCTGCTGAACATTACCGCAGTCAGACTAGAGCGCTGCTGTTGTGGTAAAATAGCAGCAGTCAGCTTGATCACCTTGATGACAACCAACGATGGGGTGGAGAGGATGTGGAATTTGTAGACGTCGAACAATTGGACCACACATATTTTACAGAAAGAGTTATTGAGACTGCATAAAAGATACTTTCTGTCACGCCCCATTCATAAAAAAAACCGACGGGAAATCCTGTCAGGGGCGGGGCTTGGAAAGTAGTTGTATTTTTTTTTCTTCTGTAAAACATGTGAAAAAGGAGGGACTTTGGATGTTGTATACAAATTACAGATGCATTTCTGTAAGAACTGTCAAAATCCTATGAATTTACACGCTAGTGTTCGTGAGATTCTGCTTGGCGAACTGAATTTTGATGATTTTGGGCCGTCGCTGTGTTGAAGTGGGATCCACAGGGACGGTAAAAATTCATTTACATCTTTAAGTAGAGCTTTACATTGTTGTTTGTTACAAAATTCATACACCAAGAGGATTAGCGAGTTTCTGAGTGGTGCTGTGTTTAGCTCGCTGCAACAAAAATTAAACTTTTGAAAATGGGTTGGACCGTCTTTGTGTGAATGCAAGAATTGCAAATAGTTTATATTTCTGAATAGGGTAAACGCTCCTATAGTTGCGGTACGTTAGAAGCGTTAAGTTCCTATAGTTGTGTATGGAGACTCCGTACACAACTATAGGAACCTAACGCTTCTAACGTACCGCAACTATAGGAGCGTTTCCCCTACTTGTAGTTCTCCTCATTATGTGCTTAAGAGGTGGATAAATTCCTACGTTAAGCTATCCAATGAACATTTATGCTTGGGTAGACGAATTTTTTATTGCTTGAAGTAGCAAATTATGATTAAATATTGAACATGGATCAAACTTTCTAATTTTGTGAAAGCACAACTCTGAATATCAAATTTTCGATTATGCTTCTCTTGTAATTCTACTCACCACTGAAAGTTTCCTAAGAATTCGCTTGCAATGAAGTAACAAATGCCATAGATTTATAATTAAAAATTATTTGGCAGTCCAGAAGCCTCCTGGAATTATATTCCGAATTCCTTTAAAGTTTTCCTGGAATTATTTTCAGATTTAATTGTTAACCTCCGTTTAACATACTCCCAAAGTGTTCTCTGAAATTACTCATGGAATTATGCTCGAGATTCTTTTTCTCCATAAAACTTCTTGAAGTTATCGTAGGAATTCCTTTGGAATTCTTCTTCGAATTTCCTTGGAGTCCTCTTAAGAAATCATCAGAAATTCGTATTAATTTTCTATAAATTTCTTTCGAATCCTATTCAGAGTTTACTAGGAATTCTACTCAGATCTACCGTGGTATTCAGGGTTCATTCCTCAGGACTATATTTAAGGCAGATTGCACTTGATATTTTCCTCACAGTTCTTCCCAGAACTCCCTTGGAATCAAGGTTGCAAAGACTCATTTCAGCTAAAATAATGTTTTTCGGAATAATAAAACCAAAAGATGGTATGATGGCATGTTTTACTTGTAACATACAAAAAGAGGTTACAAAGTATGCGTTGGAAACATAAAACCTGTAAATTTTGCTTTCTATGAGTCACAATCAGCGATTTGCTGATCGCTGAGTGAGTGAGTGAGTGAGTGAGTGAGTTTGTGAAAAATCGCTGATTGTGACTCTCATGAAGTGAAATAAACAGATTTAATATGTCATTAACACATTCTTTGCAACCTCTTCTTGTATCCTACCAATTCAAAATTTGATCATGGCATCTAATTATTTCATAATTTAGAAAAACATTGTTTTAGCTGAAATGAGTCTTTGCAACCTTGCTTGGAATGAGTTCCTTAGAAATTATAATCCAATTTTATGAGCCTTGGAAATTATACTAGGTCCTTAAGCTTGATATTTTTTGTCAAATATGTGATCTTGAAGAATACCTAGGAAATAGGTTCCTGACAATTTCTTCAAGTATCATTATTTTTAAGCACAGAATTTCAAAAACTAAAAGGGACAGCCCTATGGGGTTGTACGCAATGGTGACGTAGGTCTACGTGATCTTATATAATAAATCTTATTTGTTAACTGCAGCAGGAGCTTGTGTTTTGTTTAGAAATAGGAATTCGAGTGGGGTTCTCTCTGTTTATACTCTTTAGTATGAAGCGCTTGACAACGATGGCCCAGAGCGACTCACGAAGAGCTACTGATTCCGATCAATAGCGGTGCGACTTCTCCCTTCTTCTATGGATGCACATGTGGGCTGCAGCTCGCTGCTTGCAGGCAGCCTTTTGTTGTGAACTGGAGTAACTGGAGAACACCACTCCTCACCACGCGGTGATTGAATAAACACCGTTTGGTGAGACCGGATGGAATTCAACTGTGAAATCTGTGTTTGGGAAATCGCTTTTCGCAGGCATTCGGTGATAATTTAAGTTTCCAATAGTGACATTTTGAAAAATGGTAAAGTCTTAATTTTAACAGAATCGTAACAGAATTCCTTTCGATTGGCGTACTAAGAATTAAAATCCATCATCTCTGAATCAAAACAAGACTACTTCCATGCCGTGACCGACTTTGGTTTTTGAAATTGGACCCCCAATGTTGCCTTCAAGAACATGAAATGTTAGATTTAAACATATCTAGATAGATCTGGAATTAGGTGTAACAGCTTTTGTAAACAATGACACCTCTCGATGATTTTTTAGGAATTCAAGGCACGCCCACGCAAACCAATATTACCGTCGGGTAGGGGAAGTCTTACCCTACCTGATGGTGATGGTGATTTGCGTGAGCCAGCTTTGACTTTCAAGACATCATCGATAGAAGTCATTGTTTACACAAGCTGTTACGCCCTAATTCCAGCTCTATCTTGATATGGGAACTGAGGCTAATGAGCTGTATGTTGTTTGAAATGAGGGTGACGTGCTTGCCATAGATGGCCCACAGCGACTCACGAAGAGCTACTGATTCCGATCAATAGCGGTGTGGCTTCTTCCTCATTCTTTGGATGCACATGTGCTGCTGCTTGCAGGAAGCCTTTCGTTGTGTACTTGAGAACACCACCTCTCACCATGCGGTAATTGAATAAACACCGTTTGGTGGTGAGACCGGATGGAATTCAACTTTGAAATCTGTTGTTTTTCGTAGGCAATCGGTGATAATTTTAATTATCATAGCAACAATTGTAAATTCGTGCAATTTTCAATAGCAACATTTTGAAAAATGAAAAAGTCCTTTATTTAACAGATGCGTGGAAATATTTCTGATCCATTGGTGATAAAATTATTGAAATTGGTGCAGGGGCAGCTGAGTTATTAACGTTCAAAATCTTTCATATTATTGTTACATGTTCCATTTTCGGTTTTCACAAAGTGTACCCCCATATAGAAATCACAGACGTAGTCCAACGTCAAAAAAATAGTTCAAATTTACAGAAACTGAAAAAAACATGCATTTTTTAAATTTATTTTATATATATTAAGCTCAATCCGCTGAAAATCTATAAGTTCAACGAGTAAAATTAAATATTTTCTTAATACAATGTTTGATATTCTTTGTCTGTATCTTGGGGTCAATATGACCCCTGCAATGTTTCCAATCTTGATTATTCATCAAAACGATTTCTTCTCTGTCATTTTTGCATGCAAAAGTCCTCTTGATATGTCTGCCTCTTAGTTGAGACATATTTCGAATTTTATGTAATACCCGTTTTGAAGGATTATAAAAATTCCCCTCCTTTTTCCAGGTGAATTAATAAAGTAGTTTTTCTTCTTCTTCTTATTCTTCTTCCTGAGTTCTATGCCGCTACTAACTTTGCGCCTATACCTGTGGCAGACATGATGATGTTAATCATTTGGTCAGCGCTAAATCCAACTGAACTGAGTGAACAAAAATTGGTTTCGAGAAAAATGAATTTAGAGTTTGGTTAGTAGCATTGTTTCTTATGAAATAGGGCAATCCGTTTAGTTTCCTTCCTGTTTGTAACATTTACCAAATCTGACTAAAGTGAAAAGTAGCTGAGGAAATGCTTGATCAATTTTTAAAAAATTTGTTGCTTGGTTCCCTCTGACATAACGTCGACCATTTTAACTAGTAATGGCAGCGATCGGAAGTGGAGATCTATATTTTCATACAATGGACTAGGACTTGTACCACCTACAAATTTGTACAACTTGCGGATGCGAATTAAAATGTGTCCCGATTTTCAAACTACACACTTAGAAAAGTTAATGTAAATTTAGGTGCTCTGAGATTGACATATACGAGCGTCAATTTTGACATAAAATTGAGTCATAATAGACGCGAAGTTCAGCTCAATCAAACGTAATTTCGAACTTTTCAGTTTAAGAGCACTTAATTTTACGTGACATGTTTGTTTACGTCTCATCCTTTACGTCAAGCGTAAGTGTATATTTGATTCATTTGCTTACCAAAAATCCAAATGTCACTCAAATTTCAACAAATCTCGAACTTAGATTGAGGAAAACATAAAATGGTGAAATTTGAGTAATATTTTAATTTTTGGCAGCAAATGAATTGATTCGTTTCGTATCCCATACAGTTTAATATACCAAATTTAAAATTCTCCTGCAAATCCAGATCATAACCAAATTCGTGCAAAACCGGCACCGTTTTTGGGGACCTCAATACACATTCTACTACAGTTTATGCTTGACTTGATCCAGAAAAAAAAGCGTTGGTAATCAAATTAATAGTTGGTTGGAATACCTTGGTGTCAAGATCCAATTTTCAATGCAACGGTTCTGGTGGAACAGTATTTCAATCGTGACGGCAGTGTTAGAGGAAAGGAACGATTGCTTGCGATGTATATTGGTTTGAGTGCTACCTAAGCCGCTATTTTTGACCCATCATCTAAAATGTAATCGATTTCACCGTAAGCAAATCAAAAGCTACAATACTATGAGATTGAACTATAAAGGTTGGAAATTAGATCCAACCCCCTAATTGACAGTCTTTGCTTAAGACCAAGAAATTCTCTGCATTTGAACGACTGCCTCTGAATGCCATTATATATTAGAGGATGGGAAGCTTAATCAGGACTCATTTTAATAGGTATATGATTTGATGAAAATTATTAATTTTTCTTAGCAAAATATTTCATGATTTTCGAATAACTTGCTTCAATCAACAATGGTTGTGTCGTCTTATTGGCCTTGCATACATGAAGTCTCTAAAACATATGCAATTCATTTGATTAATTGTCCAAATTCAGTGATGTTGATCGGTCATGGAGTAGCAACCCCAGTTAGTTTAAGCTAATCTCAAGCTAAGATAAAACTATGTTGTTATATGCAAGGTTTCGATATCCAGTAATAATTTACGCTGAATCGGTTGCAAGTGTTCGCTGTTTAATTAGTAGACCTCATCAATTTAATCAATACAGATTATAATGGGATCGGTTATTAAAAACAAGCTGTTTCGCGTGATTATCTTTTCACCCCATCTCCAACAGTGCTTTTGGCTAATCGTTTGATCGTTCCGAAACGACCCGCTTACGCCCTCACGCTCATCGACCGAGAAGAAATTTGGAGAAAAAAACGATACTAAATTACGAGTGAACCGAGCGCACACAGTTCATCAAGCCATCCGTCGTCGTCGTCGTCGCCGTCGTCGTCGATGGCGGTGTAACCTGCTTCATCATCATCATCATCATCATTGTATCGGAGAACCGGGCAAATAAACCTCCAAATATGCAAATGAGCTCCGTTAATTTATGTTGATAGCTCACATTTCTGCTGGCCGCCGTTCGTTCCAGTCAACAACAACGTGTGGGAGGAGGAGAAGAGCACAACCGCCGCACGTGCAAATCAGGTGTATAGGTACTTTTGATGCTCATTCCTTCGGACGGTGCCTTAATTTATATACAGTATCGCACGCTTCTGAAAACCACTTTGGTGTTTCTGGCGCTGTATCAAAGGCCTGGTGCTCGGTGCTCATTTTCCGGGCATTTTTTCACAAAAGAAAAGAAGCAAACAACCGTCGGCGTTGGGTGGAGATGGGTGTCGGCAGAATGCCGATGGGGGCAGGGAAATATCCTCCCATTCAGAGGCAAATCTTGCGGTCGGGTAATCCGAGTGGCCGTCGTCCGCACAGCCTCAATTTGCCCAAGCACCTCTTGGGCTAATTCTAGTTTGTTTACCCTTCTCCTCCTCCACAGTCAGCACATAGAAGCTAAATCCTGGTTCTACCAAGGGACGACCTACGTGCGTTTGTTGTTTTGCCTGCCCGCTGTATCCCGAATAGAAAAGCCAAAGTAAATGAACTCTACTCTCTGACACAGTCTGGTTGGCAAACTGACAGGCGATGGGTTCGTATAGACATGTAATAGGTGTAGGAGGGAGAACAAAAAAGAAAAGCCACATTGTTAGCATACTTTTTACAGTCGGTTAGTGGTTGCACGATGGTGATGAAGTAGCGAGGGGGTAACCCAACACTAGCTACCAGATGCAATAGATGTACTGTTACTGGGTACTGTTCTGTGGGGCGAGATACAAATTGCAAGATTTGGTTTTGGGATTTTGTTTTTCCTATGATATTCAAATGACTGTCCCACTACAAACGAGGGCAACATTCCATACAAGTTAGGTAACGAAAGGGGTCAAGTAACGACTAGTGTGTTGCTGTTTGTCAGTCCAATTTTGTTGCAAACTATAATGAGTTCTTTTGAGTCATCGCAGTGCTCCTTCTGTCTTTTGGTCGGCGCGATGTGTTTCATGTGATGACTCTCAAGCGGTATTCGTGCGTGTGTATAAACATATGTGGGAGCGACACTTTGCAAAGGATTACCGCCAACGCATGGCAGCACGGATTCATCATCGGATTGCAATGTGAGAAAAGAATGCTTGAAATTCCGAGGTTGGCGGTCTAGAATTCAGATGCATCTTTTGACTCCGATTTTCTTTTTCTGCTGTCGTTTTGTTGTCTTGTTGAGAGGTCATATTACGCGGCGCCTGGCAGATGACGATGTGCACGAGCTCATTGCCTCAGAGGATAGTTTTCTTTTTGTTTTGTTCGGGGTAAAAGATCAGCGGAAATGAGCTCGATTTAAGTTTGAAAATAAAGAGCTTCTTTGCTCTGGTGCAAGGGAAAAAATCAAGAGTCACGCAGATTTGCATCTCAAACGACAACGAGTTCCCTTGGAAGCACATGATACTTCCTCTGGCGATGCTTCGCTTATCAGTGTCTGTAATTAGTAAACAGACAATAAAGCGCAGAAGAATATTCAATAGGAGAGTCGACAAGGGAAGTGGAATTAAAAATAAACATCCAGAAACGGAATCTTGTTGATGGGCTCATTCTACATAGCGATAAGATAATGACTTGTGTCGCTTTGGTGACACTAATTCTGGTCGCACTTACCGATAGCATAGATTTAGCTCTATATCTAAATCATTATTTTTATTTCCACCTTTACAGGTACAGCATATGCAGTGGAAGTCCATTTCGAGACGCCAGACAGTGGCTTCTTTCTCAAGCATTCTCCTCGGCAGAGCTCGGGCCCAACGAATTCCAACAAAGGACGCTCGAGTTCCGATTCAGTTTTATCGATAGATAGGTTTACGGTAGTTCAAACTAGCCAGCCAGTATCGATACGTGCCAGCTATGGTCCGTTCTCCACCAAACAAACCGTCCCAGCGAGGTATATCGTACCAGATGTACTGGAATCCTCATCGGATTCCTCGCAAAATACGACTGCGGCATTGATGGATCTTCAACAGTCAAATTTACATCTGGACATATCGGCCCACCTGGTCAAAAATAGTATACCACGCGACTCGCCTGTTCTAAGAGTGCTATTCCATGCCGGAGCCGATCCTGGTGGACATCTGCAACGGCAAAAGATTTGCGTTCTACTGCATGCGTCAATTGGTAACAAGACACCCCTCAAGGGACGGTGCATGCCCGAAGGAGAGGATGGAGTATGTGTCGCGGAAGTCGTAATCCCTTCAAACTGGTGGCCACCGTTGCCTCCACCAGAAAAAGATGGCCGGCCATCCACCATTCAGAAGACACCTCAACAGCTGGTTCAGGTATCTTACAGCGTATTTGAACCACCATCAAGAAGTCCGGAACTTTGCGAACCTAAGGTACAAATTCAACCGCTGACTCCTTTTGCCAAAGTACCGCTGGTGCAGTCTCAGATGCCCTACAAGGAACTGCGAGCAGACGAAACCCTAACCATGCTGGTTCCGCAGCAACCTCTGTATCCTTTGTCCAAGATTCACGTGCCGGTGTTCTTGCACCCAGAACCTGGACAGAACATAGCTGTTTTCATCGTTAGGTAAGCCTAGATAAGTGCGCTAACACTGTCGGTTTAATACTTAAGTGCCATTCATTTCCAGGGCACGAGTAAAAGCTGGAATGCGTATTCTGGGAGCCAGTGCTTCTTCCGAAGAATGGAACGTCTCGGTGGAAAAGGAAAACACCAAGCACACCGTTGCAAGGGTCACAGCCTTCCGCAAAGATCAGGACCCGGACAGCCCGGTTAGCTCGTTCGACGATATGAATTCCAACAAGTAAGGTTAAATCGTTTTCTTCCCAAAATTTTAATAATGAAATGTATATCTTTTTCCGCAGGGTGATGGAGGTCTTCTCCTGGCTATTGGAAGTGGCAAATGATACCAAAGATCACCACGATGGTGGACGAATAGTATGGTCGGTGAGCTACGTGCACGATGGGCCGAAGGTTAAGGAACTGTCCGCTGAAGCTTCCAGTGCTCCGCACGAAGAAGGCCGGAAGAAGATTGTTGCCAAGCTGGAGATTCAAAAGGACGACATTCAGGCAGTGTTGCCAATCGCTAAGGTAATGTGAAGTTGCTTTATTACTGGTGCATGTACAATCCAACAGCCACAGTGGGATTTGTTGCAATCGTAAGATGCTTGAATCTGGGAATTGGAAGGTCATAGTACGAATTCCAATGCACAGTGGTCCAGGAATGCAATCTAGTGGATCAAAATTAACAACTCCAAAGTGAGTTATTTGGTCCGTAATCTTCGGCAATATGTGATGAAAATCACAATTATAAAGTTAAAACAATATCTTTGGAATAAAAAGCGCCTTCTTTTAGTTGTAAAATAAGTGTACTAAACGTGTACTAAACTGCTATTCAAAGTCAAAATCTCAGCGGCCTTATTTTTCAAGATATTGGTATCTAAATAGTAAATAGTTTTTTACACTTAACTTTGTATTTCATTAGAAAAGTAGTAGTTTTTATATTTTTTTCAAACGTAATTTAACAAAACTTGAAACTTTTAGCGAGATTTTATCCTGTTTCATTTTAACGATATTGAACAAAAACCTTTAAACTTGACATAACTTTCATAAATCATATCTTCGTAATCGCACAAAATCGCACCCTTGCATTTTCAGGGCTTATAAAATTCTATATTGGATATAGGGGAAATGGATGTTATATCGGCCTAAATGCCCTTAATTTGGACCCATGCATAAATTCAATAATCGACTAAATTTTCAATAGTGACCAAAAATATCCATTAGTACCGTCCCAATGACGAGTTCATTTAGATAACATTGATAAATAGCAGATTTTTAGCGATGGGCCCAATCTTAGATCCATAGGCCAACATTAGAGCCATTTTCCGCTCAGAACTCTTTGAAGCTTTTGATACGTGGAAAATTCTGTGAAATTCAGGTTCTTTTTAATAATTTTTGAGTAAACAAGACAACAGCGTCTTCAGCAAAGTTGGAAAAGACCTATCATAAAAAAACAAAGTTTCGTTCAGAATTCACTCACAAGGCGGCGCCAGTGTGCGATTAATTTTGAATTGTTTGCCATAATTTAATATTTTAACTAGGTAGAAGGTTCCCGTCTTCGGAAAAATTGCTCAGATGGACAAGTCCTATTTTATAATAAAGTGTTTAGATCAGAATTCACTCACCAGGCAGCGCTAGTGTGACATTCATGTTTCATTGAATGCCGCAACTAACCATATGGACTAGATTGAAGGTTCCCGTCTTAGGCATAGTTGTTCAGATGAACAAGACCTATTTTATGGTAATGACTGTAGTTCAAAATTCACTCACCAGGCGGTGCTAGTATGACATTAATTTTTCATGTTTGCGCTAACATAACATCTTAAGATTCCCGTCGTCGTCAAAGTTGTTCAGATGGACAAGACCTACCCTAATAAAAAATTACCACAAACGAACGATAACCCAAATCATTGAACAATTCCACAAATGGTTTGGATGATACCCCGAACACGTCGTTAAGCAAATTAACCATACCATTTTTATTAGGGTATTCTAAGGTAAAGAGTTTAGTTCAAAATTCACTCACTTATTTCGAATTGTTTGCCATAATTTAACATCTTGACTAGATACAAGGTTCCCGTCTTGGGCAAAATTGTTCAGATGAACGAGACCTATTTTATGGTAAAAATTTCAGCTCATAATTCACTCACCAGGTGGCGCTATCGTGACAATAATTTTTCATTGTTTGCCCTTACCCTTATTGTTAGGACTATTTAGAAGCTTCCTGTCCTCGGCAAAGTTGTTCAAATGGACAAGACCTGTCCTAAGCTTAAGAGTTCAGGTCAGAATTCACTCACCATGTGACACTAGTGTGATATTCATTTTTCATTGTTCGCCCTAACTTAACACATGGACTAGATAGAAGGTTGCTGACTTGGCTAAAGTTGTTTAGATGAAAAGACCTATCCTACGGTAAAAAGCTCAGCACTAGTGGCCTTGTTTACCCTCAGATGGAGTAGATAGAAGGTTTCCGTCTTCAGTAAAGTTGTTCAGATGGACAAGACCTATTTTGAGGTAAAAAATTCACCACATAATTCACTCACCAGCTGGCGCTTGTGTAACATTAATTTTGAATAGGTTGCCCTAATAAAACATCTTGACTAGATAGAAGGCTCCCGTTTTGGGCAAAATTGTTCAGATAGACTAGACCTATTCTATGGTAAACAGTCTAGCTCAGAATTTAAACATCAGTTCGCACTGTTTTTTTTACGTAGGACTACGTCTGTGATTTCTATATGGGGGTACACTTTGTGAAAACCGAAATTGGAACATGTAACAACATTATGAAAGATTTTGAATGTTAATAACTCAGCTGCCCATGGACCAATTTAAATAATTTTATCACCAAACGATCAGAAATATGTCTACGCATCTGTTAAGACTTTATCATTTATCAAGACTACCGGATTGTCAGCTAAAACGCTGATTGAAGACAGTCCCAAGATTCTTGCATGGAATTACCCCATATTCGGTTCGTTTGAATTGGCTAAAGCGTGACTTTCATTCCAGAACTGGGAGCTGATGAACACCGCAGTCCTTACCGGTCGTCAAGTATCGCAAGCCATGAAGGTCTTCATTGTGTCACAAGCGGGAAAAGTGGCAGACGTCACACTGCAGAGCTCGTGTCAGGCGGAAGATGAGAGTGTTATTAAGGTAACCGTTCTGAAATTGTTTGTTCTGGTGGCTCAGCATTATTTGAATCTTTGACATGATAGGTCTCGTCGTCGTGTAGCTCCGTCTACGTGGACGGCTCGGAAGCCCGGGGCTCGTCAAATGCATCCGTTTTGGTCAAATATGGAACTTACTCCGGACTGGCAAAGTTCACAGTGTGGATGCCGCAGTTTCCCTTGGAAGTCTCCGTAGCCGATTTTCGCCTTTCGCAAATCAAGGGTTGGAAGATTTCGGAAGATCACAATGCGTAAGTAGTTGTTATGATTGTGTTATTTAGCAGAAAGATAATGACCATTTTTTAAATCACAGGAGTGGCAACGGCAAAATGCGTCGTCGAAAGCGAGCGTACGGTTGGAGTCATCACAATGAAGATTTCATCAACGGTGTCTCACCGGAGAGAAGTGTTTGCCGAGCTCGATACCAGCAGAGTCCCGTGGAAGTATACGCAAAGTTCCTAGCGATGGATCAGGATTCTGGGCGCGTAAGTTATCTGATCTCTCGACGCACGGGACTAAGGGTGACGGATTTAGTACAGCCGCTGCTGAGGGTAGCAGATCCAAAGATTGCTACTTTGAGAGGAAGGACTTTGCAAGGAAGAGCTATGGGAAGGACTGATGTTCAGGTAAGAGTGTATTCAACAGCGTTGTTGAAACATTTAATATAAATGTAATTCAATCACAGGTTCTTTCGCCAATCACTGGACGTGTCATCGGAGCTCGTGAAGTGCGAGTCGGAAGCGACAAAGTCAGCCTCACCAGGCTTTTGGTGCGAGTTGTGTCGGGACTTCAACTGTCGATCGGAAGTGATAATGCTATTGAAAATGGATACATTGCCGAAACATCAGTCACCAGGAAGCTAACTGCTCAATACCAAGAGGGGTTGCTGGATATCGATTTGGAGTTTTCCGATGGCTCGAGGACACCACTGAGGTAGGTGTCTTATATTTGTGGTCAGAAAAATTTTATAATTTTATTCTTCGATATTGCAGAGACATCTCAGTGGACGATTACTTCCTTCTGGTAGAAAGTTTGGACACGGAAGTGGTTGCGTTTGCCCCCATGCTGGCTTCTCACCATCCACGCGTAATTGCCGTCGGTGAGGGCAACGGAGATTTGCTGAGAGTTACTCTGCTACTATCCGAGGAGTGTCGATTGGGGCGTAATATTCCAGTGTCCAAGCAGGTAGGTTCCGGTCGCAAGAATATTTGTGCCAGTAATCGTTTCGGAACAATTGGCTGATGAAAACAGAACTAACTATTTCATGCCATCGACAGAACAACCATCTAACAGTACTAAACTACTCATTGTAGCCTCTTAGGACTACTAGAGTCAATTGTTTTGACACATAATCATCTGGTTTAATATAACTTTTCATGAAGATTCGTATGAATTCAAAAAACTATAAATTATTCTAAACGTGTATAGTAACTACATTTTTCAACAAGTGTATACTATTAAGTTAAAAGTTTGAAAGCTTTGAATTCTAGAATATTGAAACAGTTTTTCTTTAAAAACAAAATATAATAGTCATGAGGACAATAAGCATAGTGTACGATAGACATGAAATGATGACAAATGAAAATTCAAAAAATGTCCAGCTTATTCTCGTGAGCTGTTCGTTGCAAAAATTCTTTTTTTTTTTTTTTTCTTTGCAAAACTAAAATGTACGAACAAAGATGCAGGCGAATGTCCCTCTCTTCCTAATTCATAAATAAAATACATTTTAGTAATCATGCAATTTTGACAAGCCCGAGGTTTCAGGATTATCCCAAAGTACTTTGAAGTTTCAATGCCCAAGATTTCTAAAAATTGGTATAGTCTCATGGCGGTAAGCTCCAACTCGGATTAACTACTTGTTTTTTTTTTTTAAATCATACTACCGGTGGAAGCTTACCACCACCAGAGTGTTTAGAAAGTTCTACAAACTTAAATTTGTTTGAGGGCCTGATCGAAAGACGACATGGATCCTAATGGGAGATTGGATCAAAAGCTATTGGGTTGAATTATTGGAAAGAGAAAGATGAGGCGAAACAATTTTTGGTTACATCTTCCTTCGGAAGGAAAGTAAAGTCATTGGTCCCGGCCCATCTGTTTATGGGATCGATAGGTTCCAGGTATGAAAGTTGCCTACATGGCACTCGAATGTCGTCGGTGATAAGTCACGAATTGGCAATCGACACTGGTCGGTGATAGGCACTTGATTGTGGAACAGGCGCACAGGGATGCCAGATTTGAAGACATGTCTTCATTTTGAAGACATTTTTAAATCTGTGCAGACATTTTTCCGTAGATATTGTTAAGACATTTCACTTTTTGTGAAGATATAGAAATTTAAAAAGACATCCGAAGTTTTTCTCTTGTTTAAATTTAAAGCAGACATGTGAAAAAGTAATTCTATAGAAATGAAGATTTTTACTTTAAAGCTCTTTCTTTAAAATATTGAATAATACCTGAAGCCACAGGACTTTATTGAATTCTTCGATTATCTGGATTCATTAGATAGAATGCTTCCTGATCAACCTACAGTCGTGGAAGAATATCTGAGAGACAACATTTAAATTTTTCAATAGTTACAGATCTTCAGAATAATACTTGATCAACCTAAACTCTTGAACACTACACAGAGAACTTTATTATTTTTTTTTCCGTCGATCTGGTTTTCAATGCTCATTATTTCATTATTTTATGCCTCAGAAAATCTCGACGGCGCCGACTAGGATTGAACCCAGGCTCTTGGGAGTGAGAGGCAGTAACGCTTACCACTAAGCCACCGGCGCCGCAGATAACTTTACTGGTCTCTTATAGAAATCCGTGGATATATAGGAAGTTCTCCAAAATTCTACAAAGTTTCCCTAACTGTTTCTATGATCGTTGTCGTACTTCCACAAAATTCACTGAATTTGTTGGAAGTTCCGCTATCTTCTGCGAAGTTCCGTCAACTACTGCGAAGTTTCTTGATTTTTCCATAGCTTATACAAACTTTCCTTAACTTTTAGGACGTTCACTGAATGCTAGACTTTTTTTAATATCATAGCTCATACCAGGGTGGCCAGCAAATCGGGAAAACCGGGAATTCCGGGAAATATACGTATAACCAGTATGAACCATTACAACAGAGTGATCATTTACCAAATAAATGTCTTGCTCTATTAAGTGCATAATTTTCTTCAGTTTGTCGTCTTATTGTTTTTAAAATTTAATCACTCAGCTATATTGCAAATTAATCTTTGTCGTTTCAATTTCAGTTGTGAAGTACATGGGCCTTAAAAGAAAATGTTGAAGATGCTGGGCTTTGGAAACAAATATTTTTAAAAACCGAAATTGAATTATTCTTTTCCGGGGTTATAATTTTTCTTTGTTCAAAATTCTCATGATATGAATTCCAGAATTAACTTGAAATTCTGCCCTGAATTATCATGGAATTCTTCTGAAATAAACCAGAAAACACTCCTCGTAATAATTACTGTTGAATTCTTTTTGGAATTTCCTTGCAACCCTTTCTAAGAATTTAATTGGAATCCTTCTTAGAATTTCCTTGAACCTATTCGGAGACTTCGATTCCTTTGAAAATCTTTTCAAAAATTTCTTTTAATTTTTTTTTTTCAAAATAGCAGAAGTCTTTCGAAATTTTATTAAGAAACCCCTTGGAGAATTTTAAAGAATTACCTTCTAATTATCAGCATTCAGCGTAGGCTAATTCATCTCCGTCCCATACCAATCTTTTCAGAATCACGTAGGAATTTTCCTTAAAGTTTTGTTTTTCACAACTCCTTTTGAAATCCTCTAAAACTACTTAAGAATTTTATTTAGAACGTGCATTTTTCTCCACAAAAATCCCTCCAAATTCATCAAACAGTTTTTAAGAACTTCATGTCAGAATAATTCTGGAATTCTGCTCAGAACTTCTCCTTCGAAAACTGTGTGGGAATCCTTCTCAATATTTGTTTGAAATCAACACTTTGAATTCTTTTAAATTTTACTGAAAATTCCAGGGTTTGTCCGCTAGATTCTATAGATTGTTTCGTAATTTTTTTTTATCACACTTAAAAATGTTTCCAAGTCTCAGAGCGTGACAATTATGACTCCACGTCTCATAAGTATGATTTTTTTTTTCAAATATGTGATCTTGAAAAAAAATTAAATCTCACATTTTATTTATTTTTTCTTCAAATCTTGCATCAGAAAGATTGTTATTAATAACAAATTTTGATGAAAAGTTCTAGTTTCAGACTACACAAATTTCAAAGCCCCAGAATATTGGGAACCTTCTTAAATCACTTTTTTTATCCTTTCAGTAAACTCCTTTCAGCACGTTTTTAAAAATGCGTTCAATTTCGTTTTTTGTAAAATATTAACAACCGGGAAATTTGTAAGATTTGAACCGGGAAAACCGGGAAAAAACCGGGAATTTCAAAATGAAAATTAACTGGCCACCCTGATGTCATACAAAGTTCCCGAAAATCTATGAATTTCCCTTCCCTTATTGAAAATTTTCTCAAATTCTATGTAGTTCTCTGAACTTCCTTCCAGTCCCATATTTTTCCAATCTCTTTTAATTCT
Source organism: Ochlerotatus camptorhynchus (assembly GCF_037179485.1). Classification (NCBI taxonomy): domain Eukaryota; kingdom Metazoa; phylum Arthropoda; class Insecta; order Diptera; family Culicidae; genus Ochlerotatus; species Ochlerotatus camptorhynchus. The sequence goes on from NW_027041138.1 coordinate 67,465, forward strand.
ACCAAGATCTCAGAACATTTATGAACTTCTCCGAACATCATGGAAGACCTTGAACCTTTTCTACGAATATTCCTGAAATCAAACGAAGTTCAGAAAACTTTCAGGATGTTCATTTACCTTTTTTTAAGTAAGCCATCCAGTGTTGGTAAAATATCAAAAAATCAAATCTCACCAATGCCCAAGATCACGCTTGATTTTCGTAGACAAAAATCAACTAGCATACAGCTGCGGTTGATTTTGCAAGCTGTGATATCGCAGCTCGGAATATCAAGCTAACAAAACTCACCATCTGCAAATCTCAACAAGCTGTGGTGAGATTGAGTTTAATGATTTTTTTGTTTTCCACCCGAACGCAACCGAAACTTCCATACCGGCTGACAGCAGTCACATCGTGTCTGCCATCGCAGAACAGTAAAAAGAGATAGCAAACTATACCTTCTCTTTCTGAGAAAACGATGTACAACGGAATCATTTTTGTGTCGAGTCAACTCTCCGCTTGATTTTTGCAGGTTGTGAATAGTCTCGCAGTATCAAAGGAGCTCGTAAAATCAATATCAAACATGATATTTTGTTCCAATATCACGCGTGACATTGAGAGCGTATGAGAGCGGAAATGATTGATGATTTTTCCAACACTGAAGCCATCTGACAAACTACTACGAAGTTTCCTAAACTGATACGAAGATCCCTGAAGTCGTAAGAAGTTTGATGAACTTATATGGTATATCTTGAACATCTATGAAATTCTTTGAACTTCTACGAAGTTTTCTGAGCTTCTACACAGTTTTCCAAACTTCTGAGATGTTTCGGGAGTTTTATAAAATTCCCGGCATTTCTATGAAGTTTTGCGAAGTTCCTATAATTGCTACGTAATTCTACAAAGTTTTCTGAGTAACAATGAAGATCATTTTCAAAATTTTAAAGAAATTCGCTGCTTTTCTAGAAGTTCCCTGAAGCTTCCTGAACTTCTATGGAATTCCCTTTAATATTTCAAGGCCTGAAATGCCCTTAAATTAAAAAAGGTTTAAGATGTTCCCTGAAATTAAACAAAGATTCCATACCTTCGACGAAGCCCGCCAAAGTTGTACAAAGTTTCCACACCGAAGTTTTCTTGGTATTTTACAAAGTTCCCTGAATTTCTACGAAGTTAGCTGAAACTCTACGAAGTTTCCCCCATTTTGTATGCGGTTTCCTGAATAGCTCCGACGTTTCCTGAAGTTTTATGAAGTACCCTGAAGTAAAAAAATGCTGCCCTAAATTTTTACAAAGTTCACTGAGTTTTTCTAAAGTTCGTTTATTTTTACAAAGTTGAAGCTCTACAAAGTTCTCGGAACTTCTACAAAATTCTCAGCACTACAACGAAGTTTACTGAAGTTCTACTAGCTGAACTTCTACAACATTGGCAGCACCTTTAGTCAGTTTTATGAATTTCATGGCAGTTGCCTACAAATTTTCTTTAAGATCTACGCAGTTTCCTACTAAATTCTTTGAAGTTTTACAACGTTCACTAAACTTTTAAGAAGTCCATGAATTTTTGTAAAGACTCAGTTTTATAAATCTGAAAAAGTGATCATCCTCCAATGTGTGCAAATATTAAAAGTAGTGATGAAGACATTCGAAGACATTTCATCGATCTCGTTGAAGATTTTTTTTTATAAATACACCTTTTCTTATTCGCATTTCAAGCTTATTGCTTAACGCATATTAGCTTAGTGTTCTAAATGCACTTCCACAGTTATTAATTAAGAACTTTCGATGCCAATACCAATACAAATTTGTATATTGTGTGGCAAGCACAATGATACTCTATGCCCAGGGAAGTCGAGAAAATTTCCCTCGACCGTGCGTTTCCTGAATAGGATATGAAGCCCCTATAAATACACCTGGAATCCCTGATATCGCATGATGATTTTTGAACCTATTCAAAAACTAGCCGATCCACGTGGGTCCCAGAACATGGCAGGTTGTATCCAGTGTGGTCCTGGGCACCGAAAATGACTACAATTGAACTAGTTTTTGAATTCTCATGTGATTTGATGTGTAACATGATGGGTTTCAGGTCGGATTTAGTCTCATGGCTCATAATCATAAGCATTTTATTGGACCATACCGTATGCGTGAGCGTGATAATGTTTGCCCATTGAGCAATTTCAAAATTAAAAAAAAATGTCAAAAATTTCGTTTTCGAGTTTTTTTTATTTATTCAAAGGGGGGATATTTCTCAGAGTCTTAAATATTGTTAATCATCGATCGAGTTTCCACTTGCTGCAATTACGGTCTCCACATGCTTCCGGAATGCACGGCAGATTCTAATAATGTAGTTTGGATTCATTTCTCTCCAGGTACGGGTCAATGTTTGTCTGAGGCTTGCTGTACTCGGGTGGCGTTTAGAACAGGCCTTGGCCTTCATGACGCGCCATATTGAGTAATCCAGCGGATTAAGATCAGGGCTGGATGGCGGCCACATATCCTTCGCCCAGAACGGAAGATGTTCCTGCAACCACTTCTGAGTGTGGTTCGAGGTGTGGCACGGAGCCCCATCTTGTTGAAATACAACATTTGGCTTAGGACCCTACTTTTTCTTTGATCCACGGAAGAACATACTTACTTAAAATCCCGATTTTTTTTCTTCTTTATTTTAGAGATTTTTAGCCTTAGGCTAGTTCATCTCTTACTTTAAAATCCCGATGTAGAACTCCGTGTTGACCTTGTCGCCTTCTGGAATGAACACCGGGTCCATTTTTTTGCCATCGGAAGCCACCAATCCAAACACCATAACGCTAGCAGGATGCTTGGTGAGATACACGTTCTTGTGCTCGTCGGCCACGTCTTTTACCGGAAGAGAACAAATATACCGGTCGGTTCTGGAATTTGATACGGGATCGACGGTAAACAAGCTCTCGTCGGTGAACAGGATTACCGGATTTTTTCGCTTAAGGAAGTTCAAGATTTTCTTGCATCGTTCGACTCGTAGCTCCCGGATGCGGTTGGTAATCATGTGAGTTTTTTTTCCGTGCCCTCGACTTCGCCCCGCAATCTTCCTTTACGATCTTCCGTGCCGTAAAGTCACTGATTCCGTGTTTCTTTGCCATTTTCCTTATTGAACGCACTGGATTCACCCGAATCTTCCTTTTGATAGCAGCGATAACCCTCGGAACCCGAGCTGACCTCGGACGACCTTAAGCCACCTTCGCGGATAGTTGTCCTTTCTTTTCTCGGTCTAAAACACTTTTGACGGTCCACCGGGACACTCCCACGGCGATTGTAATGTCTTTTTGCGACATATGCGCGTGGAACAAATCACGAATACGCTGCCACTTCGTCATGGTGCAACTGTCAAACTAAGTAAATCATTTTCTTTTATACACAGCCTACTACGGTATGAGATACAGGTTACGTGCATGCAAAGAAAATCAAGGCATTGTATGCACAGGTGAATCGGGAACCTTATTTGTACGATGGTGCAAACACTAGGGGCTAGACAGCTTTCAAACATGAGTATTTTTTTTAGCAAATCTTGAGTAACTCTGAGTTACTCCCGTTGCTCAATGAAGAAAATAGTTGACAACATGATTTTTTTTTATCGCTGCAACTCAGTTGAACAGGTTTCTCTCTTTATTTACATATTGTTGGTTCTGCTCAAGCAAAAAAAAAAAACAGAATTGTTCTTGGTGATCTGGGAATAAGAATACGGGTTTTAATCAGGGCATAACTTAGTGATGATATAAGTTATAACACTATCCTTCTCGTTACTACCGAATTTCCAAATCATTCCTTTGAATCCATATTATATTTTCAGCTTGCACCATGAAAAAAAAAAGTTTTACCAAGAGGCTTGAACAAAGGTGGGCCATTACCTTCTAGCTCAGCAGTGGAAAACGGTTGGGGTTTTAAACTCCCGACACCAATGGATGAAACAGTTTCACGGTAAACAAAGGGTTTATAAGGGTAATTCATGCACCAAGCACAATGTCCATTGGGACTTCAATCAGACAATCCAGCCGGTATCCAATAGGAGGTGTTTGTTTCGTATCAACTAACTAAGCACTCGCTACGGTTAAATAATACATAACACTTTATTTAACACAGCAAAACATACAATGAAAGGTTTATTAAGCCTATCAATAATTTGTATTTCACTTAAACTAGGAACAACGTAACGGATTAAAATGCCATCGTAAGTCTCCTACTCGTGTAATACAGTGACCTGGTTGAGGTGGACTGATCCCTTTACCCGCACGATCGTTGTAGGAAGGTCAGTCCTCCGTCGATGCGATAATTTCTTTGCGCTTCTGAGAGTGGGTGATATTCACACCGCTCTTATCACTTACCTGGTCCGGTCATCCTGATCACTCCTGTGTAATCGGTGGCAATCGATGACGATGATGACACTGCTGATGGCATGATGCTGGCTTCACTGATACGTAGTGGGAGAGAGCTAATCCAATCGTACTGCACAATATCGTCTAATCAGTATGAGAGTCTTGATCTACCGAGCTGGTGTGTTGGACAATAAATCTGTTCATAATGGCTGTTTGTAAATATGACAGTATGGAAAAGGTAAAATTGAGGCTACTTTGTTATTTTTGAGCAAATACGAGTATCTCACAGTTACTCAATGTAAATATATTAGCTCAGAGTATAGCTGACTTGCCCCTAGTGCAAACATTATCACGCATACGGTAATATCTTTCACTTGGTGATTGTTGCGTCCGATCCGGTTTAGTGGTTGCTGAGAAACACACCGGTCTTTATTTTGTCAAATACCAATCGACTCACCTCGACGAGCTCGAAAAATGTCTGTGTGACGAAATATTTTGCCTGACGTTTTTTGGCAACCATTGCTCCAGTGGCCAGTTTTTCAAATTCTTGAACTTCTCGAGACCTCAGATTCCGAAAAATATAATATATCTAATATGGCGTAATTGCCAAGATCTCAGATTAAAAATAAAATCATCGCTTGGACATAATTTTAAGATATTCTAGAGATAATTCTTTAGAAAATCTGTTCCTGTAACGCCTGGTAGATTACCTTTTCGTGGTGCGTTACTGGTTCCATTTTTGTAATCGGTCTACTGGTTCCGGAGATATGGCTGGAACATGTTCTAGAGTGTACCGAATCCAAAACGAATCCTGAAACGAATTAAAACTATCAAGTGAAATTTAAAATCACATGCTAATTTAAAAACCAGTTCTATGGTAGTCATTTGGAGTACTCAAGATAGCAGAGTCAGATCGATAGGAGTTTTTTTATTGGAGTTTCCATTAGTAAGAAGGGTCAGATTATAGGTGGACTAATTGAGGTTATTCTTTTTAATTATGGGACTTTCAAATTATCCTCTTGAATCCGGACATTAAACAAAATAAGATCTTATTTCAATAATATCCTGCACATTGAAATTCCTCCGCATTTATCAAGTATGTCATGCTTTAAGGGATTTTAAAACCTATGACAAGTAATGCTGGAAATCCCGTTTCAATATACATGAAATATCGTGTAAATTTACGCTAAATCTAGTTTTAACCACGTATCGCAGATGTTTACATGAATTTTCAAAACGGTGTAGAGTTAAAAGAAAACATTTATTGAAACCTCCTTGGATCTATTGTCATTCAGCTAACTAGGATTACAAGCAGTGGTGGCACGAGTACTGGAGTTCAACGTTTTTTCCTTAACATTTGATACTTTGCGCAATGACCATACAGAAGACGCACAAACACAAACTGGCAAGCGGAAAAATGTCATGACATTTCTAAACTGTTGATTTGACTGCAGGCGACAGAACATTTGCGCACAATGAAGCAGACATGACCAGCGACATAAATTTATGGCATGTAGAATTTTGCTGATTTCTGGCTAATTATAGCATTTATTTAATATTTACTGCATGGAATTATAAATTAAGAACGAATACTAACCACTCATAAGCTTAGATGTTAAAATTATGCGTAAATGAGGGAGTTAATAATTTACTGTGACACGAAAGCTTGCAGCTATAATGGAATTTTAATAAACTGTTTGAAAAGTAATGCACTACGACATTTTTCCTATTCTCTATGACCGCCGTTTGTTTGTATTGTAGAAATACATGACCACCCGTGTGCTGGCGGTTTTGTTTTGCTCTGGGCGATGGTTTTGCAAAAAATGTACTGTTGCCACCTCTGATTACAAGTTTACAGTTGCCGAAAGTGTATTTGAATTTCATTCGGTTGAGATTTAATGCCATCTGTCTATCGTTCATTCAATGCTTATCGCACGTACGCCAAACGTTCGTATGTCTAACGTTGTTATGCCTAATGGGGAAAATCCTCATCCAATTTGTCAAGTTGATTTCCTTCCTAAATTTATCTCTAATCACAAATGTAAGGTAACGTAAGTCATACAATAAGATTTCATTTATAGCCATAAGTCAATTTCCGCTAAATTTGCACTTAATTTGTCGATAGTAGGTAATGCTCGTATTCACTCTCATACATGCTTCTTCATGAAGATAGTTCACTTATCTCCACAAGACACCCACAGTCCAAGAGATTTACATTCATCCAACCTTCCATCTGCTGTTTCATTCAAAAATCCCTTTTTTTTAGTCGCTATTTTTCCGTTTTGATTCGTTTCAATCCCTCCTGCTTCGGAACCACAGCTAACTCTATCCTCTACTTTCCAGGGCTTGAAGTCCTCGGTTGGCCAACTGGTGAGCGCCCTTGCCTCGGTGCAGGTGGACTTTACCTCCTCGGACATCGGCACCCGTCCGGATACGGTTCAGAATGACGGTATAGCCGGCCGAGATCGCAAGCCAGGGCGCGAACTAAGTGATTTGCGTGATATTATAGGTATCCCGCTCAAGGACGACCACAGTCAGGAACCAGCTGCGTTGCAACCGTCCCGACAGCACCGTGGAGGAATTCCCGGTTACACGAACGGCAAGAGCATGGTCTACGCGGATGCCACCTCGCTGGAGATTGGAATGTACGTCCTGTTGGCAGCGTTCTGTTTGGCGATCGGAGTATTTGTGATTTCCTGTGTGGTTTACGCGTCCAAGTTCCGACCGGTGACGATCGATGTTACGGGAGAGGCAAGTGTTCGGGACGGCATGGGAAATGCCTCGGTACTGGGTGGAAAGGGTACGGAATCGACTATGAATGCTCACGATTGGGTGTGGCTTGGCCGTGCAACGATGGATCGTTCGACCAATGGGCATGACTTGAGTGGAAATCAAAGAGGTAGTTGGCGTAGATTTGATTCTGTATTTGTTTCTCATGGACGATCTTCTGTTTTGTAGATTCACGAATGCACATAATCAATAATCCGATGAGTTCAAAGTACGGTGATGCTGAAGAGAGTGTTGTCCAGGTAAACAGCTTCGACAATCCTAATCACATTCAGCTGCCATCGAGTGCCGTTGGTGAAGGACAAAATGTTGCTGTGAACTCTTGTACTTACAACAAACGGGACCGCAGAAGTCGAGTTGTGAAGTGAGATCTAATCTAATAGGTTCCGTTAGAACGCTTCAAGCATATTAACCATTTTCTTTATTTCAGTGAGGACGAGAAGGCTCCCCCTCTTCCACCACATGGAATTCCAATTATCGATGGAGTTGACTATCGTCCACCAGTTCCCCCGCATAGGAATATGGGAGTAACAGCCAGCGTACCTAATCGGGTATGACGCACTTATCTTCGAAGTACGATCAAACATATCTCAATGAGCTTCGTTTTTTTTTTCAGTCCCAAGAACCAATCATCCAAATGAGAAACCCAAGGCCACGTGTCCATCCCCGTTTCCTTCGTAACAGCAGCTGTTCTACCACGAATCCGGCATTCGAAATTCAGCTACATGGCAATCAACCACCGCGTAATTTGAACTTCACTCAGCAGCAGATAAACGCAGCGCTGTTTAACAACAGTATTCCTCAGTATTCGGTGCAGCCGATGGTACGGCATTCCACGAAGTCTCCACATTCATTCGAGAACATGGGATTCTCGGTGGTGCCACAGCAGCATCAACTATCACACCAACCTGCTGCGATAGTAGCACCCTCCATCAGCAGAAATCAAGAAGATCTGCACATGGCCGAACGCTTAGTGCAGCAGTGTGCGCAAAAGTCAGCATTCAAGTTCGACACCATCAACAATCAGTCCAGTGGAAGGAGTAAGGCGACGGTGGTCGCCATCGGCAATGGAAATCCCATTGCTGGCAGTAGTATTAAAGAAACTTTACCGGTCACGGTGGAAACGACCGCTGAAATCGCTCCCATGCCAGTGGCAGAGAAGCGACGCTCTCGAGGCGAAGAATGTGCCAGCGGTGTTAAAACGCTCGAGTCCAGCTCGGACGACAATGGGGGCTTTATGACACCACCCGATGAACAGCATCAACCGCAGCAGCAGAACAATCAGTCCAAAATTCCAAAACCGCCGCAGCCGCTGAAACACAACAAACCGACGGTCGTTGGCAATCCAATGTTCGCCAACACTCCGGACAGCGAGCTCGGACCAGGTGAGAGCCTCGGGCTGGACGATCTAGATATGGATTACGAACAAATTATGCACTATTTCGATAATTTGAAGGTGAGCATTCATTAAAGCATTCTTGAGGTGTTTGAAGTTCACCCAACACCATCTATTTTTTTTTTCAGGAATCGAATGCCTGAGTTCAAGAGATCATTGCAAAGATACGCGACATATTATCTACGTTTCAACAGCAGTACCGGAACGTGGCGATATCACCCGCCAACGGTCCGACTTGCATCCCCGGGATCAACGACCCCAACTTTGAACATTTTTTTGAACATTTGAGTGAGTCGTACGCCTAAGTGAAGAGCAGCCGTGCGTCGTTCATCGTTCCTGTCGTTCTACCTCCGTTCATCATGGTCAGCGAAGGCTGACCCACAACTGTAATCGAGGGAGTTGGCTTCATTTCGAAGATTTCTGGATGACAGTTCTGTATTATAAATTGATCTCATTATTTCGTTACTTTATCCCCGTGACAAACCGTACCCAGTGGAACGTGTTTGAATATGTTGAAACGAAAAAGAAAGCGTCTTTGCAGTGATCGCAAAATCTGAAACAAACTTGAATAACTGAAAAAGAAAACAAACAAAGCATCTAGTTGAGATTTGTAGGTATAGACAAACAAAGAAAATCGTACTTCCATTCATGAAATGAGAAATACATTGTGTATAGTACCCCGGAACACTACTAGAGAAGAAGGGTTAATGAAAATGAGAACATGGGTGGACAAACTGATACAAATACTCGTATGATTGTGTTTTGTGGCGTAATCGTAAGCAAAATTTAATGAAATTGTAAGGTAACTTTGAACTGCAACACAATAACTCTGGCTTAATCATATTGTAAAATTAAAGCTGCAAGCGCTAATCACGCTCTCCGTTTTTCACAAATTCCAGCGTGAATTGGAAAATGTTTGATATCTAATAATCTCTGAAAGTGAACGTTCCTGGTCGTATAATTGGGGCTGCCAGCTAGTCCAGAATTTGAAAAAAAAACATTAAGGGAACATACACTGCTAGTATCGATTGACACGTTTTACAGACACAAACACGCATACACACGTACAAAGTACAGACAAATACACTTACTACCACACAGCCCACTTTACTCTCTATCTCACTCTCATGGATCGCAACATCATCACCTGTACTAGCACGCTTTGAGTGTTTCCCGTAGAAGTGACAAAACTGCTAGAACTCACATGTACGTACATTCATTACTTCATTCATACGGCTTAGAGTAATCCACGTTGAGATTCAGTCGGACCGAGAATAGTGGGACTCACTGTATTATAATTTATTGCAAAGAAACAGTAAATCAAATCAACATTCTAGTCATTCGTTTAAACAAATTTAAGGGTGAACAAACAGTAAACAAACAGAAATGATAATTATTGCAATTGGTACATATATACATACAATCGAAATGCAGTTGTTTAAAGCTAAGTTGAGTAACGGTGTATAGTATGTAAACTCATATACCTTATATATTATAATTAAAGCTTTAAAGAATCACAAATGAGTCGATTTATATATATCGCTAGTTCATGGCAAACCCGGCATCAATTGGCAACTGTTTTTTGAGAGTTCGTTAAAGCATTAAAATTATTAAACAAAAGGAACCTGCTTCATATTATATTGCAAGTGGACAATTAAAAGCAGAAGTAAGGAGGCATGAAATAAAAAAAAAACGATCCATATCACATCAGATTGATAAGATATTTTTATTACTTGTGTAAATAGGGTCCCAAATGGTGGCATAGCTGGAACATGATTTCAGAGAAGAAGAAGAAGAAAAAAAGAAAAATGTATCTATGTTAAATTGACTGTTTTTTGCGCTGAGACTATTTTGAAATTCAAATTCGAAGCAACTATCTGCCATATTAGACCAGTAATCTTCAGCCCCACTCACACACACATACACATACACATACAACAAATCTGTCTACACGGAAAATGATACCAAAAATTAGCTTGTTAAGGACTCGTTAGGCATAGTGACAGCAGCTAACAGGATTTCGTTCAAACAAAATTAAGAAATACTGAAACTCGGTGTTCATCGTGCGACATTGTAACGGAAAACAAAGGTAATGGAAAGTATAAGCATAACATATGTACCTATTAAAGCTTGAAGGGCTTGACTCTTCGAATGAGTTTGTGTTCAAATCAGTTGTAGGTTATGTTCTCCATATTGAGGTGACAATTATTGTAAAGGTCGACTTCCTGGAGTGAGGTACGTGAAAACATTCCCAGTCAGTAGAGCAGCCATGGACGTCCACATGGAAGTCGATAATTTTGAGCAGATGTATTGATTTCGCAATTGTTTGTTTTATTTTGTTTTAATATATATGTAACGCAAGAACCGTTATTTATGTTTGAAATGTACATGCCAATATTTTTCGTTTTAGATTTGAAATCATACGTAAGCAGCTCCGCTGAGACAAATCATTGAGGAAACACTATTGATAAATCTATATGAAATCTTCTATTTCCCTAAATACTGTTTTTTGCCATCGCTCCCTTCCTCTGTATTTTCGTCCTATCTCTAGTTAATAATATTTCTCTCGCAAACACATTCATACTCCAGTGAAATGGGAATCCGAAGAAACCGAACTACGTTTGTAAATTGTTTTTTTTTTTAAAGTCGACTACGGATGGTGACTGATTTTTTTTGCACTCCAGTTCAGGAAAGATTAACTTGATTGATCAAGTTTGAGTGTAAGATAAAATCACTTTCACTACAAATCAATCGATATTCTTCCGGTTTCCATTTTGCTACGCATTCTTCCAGTATAGTTAAACAACACAACCAAAACAAACGACCAGCTAAATGTATATTGTTTATGAATGAGCTTGATTATACACGTAACCCGCTGAAAAATACCAAATTAACGAAAAAATCGACAACAAATGAATGCATCAGTATATAGACAAATTTAAGCAGATAATACAAAAAAAATGCAAATATTTTGTATTCGATATAACGTTACAAAGGTATGATTTCTAGAACTATTTATACAACCAGAGAGCTAAACAAACGCAAGCAGCAAGGCAATGGTACAGTAGATGAATAGCAAAAGTTGAAAACCTGCAAAGAACCGCATGAAAGTTTACTCACCAGCAGTGTTTAGAATAGTCAAAAAGGGCAAAAGTGAATACACCTTTCCTCCGATAGCTAGCAAGTCGTTCGCAAAATTATCGGGAATAGTTACAAACAACATCCTCACGGTGAAGCCCAGAGAAGGAAGAAAGAATACAAAACGTTATATTATACAATACACTTATAGAACCTATATATAAAATTGCTGAAACAAAACCTGCTTGAGATTAAAAAAAAAACAACGTGAAGTCGAATCAATAATTATATTACACGCATACGCATATATTGCTGTTGTACGCTCCCAGGAAGCAAGAACCCAGTGTAAACTCTATACATGCGCATATATACATTCACCCGCAACCACAGCAGTACTAATAATCTCTAAATATCAAGTGAAAAATTCTGCAATCACTTGTTTTGTAACGTTTTATGTTTCTGTTACTTTATTTCTCTTCTTTCAGTATGAATTCTGCTCAATCTAATTTCCTTCGATTCATATTGTTATCCATATTGTTTTTACTCGTTGATTTCAAGTCAGTTTAATTTTTAATTTTGAACATAAGTTTACTCAAACATCAGCGCCATTTGGTTTCATCAGCTGCCATAAACAACACTTAAAACAATGCAAACAAAAATAAAATAAACGAAAACGCTTCAATAACTTGAAAGTGCTGCAAACAAACAAAAACTAGTAACATGAAACGGAATGGTAAATGTATCCTTTTAAAGGTGTAAAACTCCGAGATCCGATTCCCAGTTAGTGTGTAATCATTTTAGATTTCCCGAACACGTTTGAGCTCAATCGCGAAGCACGCGTTGAGAACAAGCAGTTTAAATCGGTTTTTTGTTGACTATTTATAATAATTATTTTGACACTGTTTTTGTTCCTTCGTCTTCAACTTCCAGCTGGGTTACAATTTCCAATCTTCCAGTTTTCCACAACACAATCTGTGAATGCTTGAATCTGTTGAACATTTTCTTGTTTATTTTTGAGCAATTTTATTTCCATAAGTGGATCCTCAGACGATTAATGTTAATTGTGAGAGTTTAAATAGATACAGTTACCACCGAACGAGAAAAAAAAAGATGTCGAAATAACCGGTTGAAAGGAAAGAAAATAATGCAAGCAGTTATTACAGTGTATACAGCAAACTAGCCAAGCAAAATTCATTCAAACCATGCAAGCAGCAAGTGTTATTATTCCCTTTTTAGAATGCAGCATTCACCTCGGCGTTGTAAACGGACAACAGCAAACGATATTCAAAACCATGCTCTAGAATAATTGTACGGAAAATCCTCAAACATAAGAAACAAACAAACAAAACAAACTGAGGCAAATAGAGGAAACAAAGCATATTAACTGATATGGGAAAAAAAATAAATAAAAAATACCGTGAAGGACATTAACGTTTGAAGCAAGCAAGAGAGAAGGTCAACAGATCGGGCGACAGAGAACAGTACCGCATGCATAAACGACATTATTATTATTTAAATAAATTATTTAAATGATTATAAGAAGTATAAACAAATAAACGAGAAATTATTTGTAACTGTAAAAAAATAAACAAGAAGTGCTTATATGGATTGTTTTTAATTTGTGAATAGGTTTGAAGGAATTTGATCGTGTGTTTTCTGCTGTTGTCATAATATGTTTGAAAGAAACGGTACTGTCTTTATTTATTTTACTCTTCCTTGCCCGACGGCAACATCAACCTCCTCTCTATCTTCAGATTTTTTAAAATTTCCAAGGTTTCATAATTAGCATAATTTAACAAAAAAATCCAAATTTTCAAACGTTCTTAACTGTCTCCGGGCTTTGAAATACATCTATGTTACACACAGTTCAAAAGAGTTATGTAAATTTACGTTAGTATGGCCCGTATTATTGGTGTCACTTTGCGGTGAATAAGAAGTGAAGTGACAACTTGTCGAGAGCTTGGAATTCCTACCCATTCCTTTCTTGACCTGCGTTCAGGCGCGGCTGGCGCTGGTATTGCCTAATTTGAGATCACCAGTTTTTACACATTGAGGATGATTGCTAGTCCCAAGCATCGTCTATTGGTTCTCTGTGTAATTACAGCTGATCTGGCAAGAACAGAGTAGCAACCGTGGGCGGTCAATCATGCTCATGCTCATGCAATAAGAAGTGGAGTGACAACTTGTCACTCACGGTGAAGTGACTTCGTTTTCACCGTCAAGTGACCCGTAATAAGGGCCTATGATGCACATAAAAGGAGCGTCATATAGGGGAAATTTCTCTAATGTTGGCCTATGGATCTAAGATTGGGCCCATCGCTAAAAATGTGCTAAATCGTTGATCATTAGCTGTTCAAGCAACATAGGACAATCTAGCGCTGTGGTGTATAGTCAAGCGGATCGCGCCACGGCAGCTGATGCAAAGCGTATTTAATTAAACTTCTCTGAACCAGTTCAATACGCAAGTCCTGACTGGTATGATACGGTGTCCATACGGGACAATCGTACTCCAGGATACTGCCGACAAGTGTGCAGTACAGTGCATTTAGTGTCGTCGAATTCCGTGTTTCGTCTGATGAATCCGAAGACCGCAAATGCTTTTGCTGTGATCATGGAAATGTGGTCATTGAAACGAAGTTTGCTATCTACAATCACTCCTAAGTCAAGGATTGAATATGTTTGTTCGAGAGCTACTCCGTTCATGTAGTACACGAGGTTTGACGGCGCGTAAATGAAACAACTTTACACTTACCGACATTGACCGACATCCCATTAACAATGCACCATCTATGTAGCTCATTGATGTCAGCAGTCTAATGTTGAAATAATAGTCCTAAAGATCTTCAAATCATCCGAGAATAACAATTTATCCGATTTCAGTCGAAAGCAGAGGTTGTTTATGAATATAATGAATATGAGAGGTCCAAGTATGCTGCCTTGAGGGACTCCTGCCGTTATATGGATTACTTGCGAGCGCGAGGATTCCAATTACACAAAAACATAACAGTTGCTTAGGGGCCAGTCGGTGATTCTAAGAGATAAACTAGCCTATGGCTAAAAATCTCTATAATAAAGAAAAAAAAAAAAAAGTCGGTGATCCAATTCGGGAATCCTAAACCAGCGCTACCCAACTTGCGGCCCGTGGGCTGGACGTGGTCTCTGGATCTCAGCAATGGCATCATTGTAGTCCAATTTTATTCATCATTATTAATTTCAGCTCAGCATGAATGAGAAAGAAACGAAATGCGTTAAACATGATACAGCCATTTGAAAAAGCAAGTTGCGGAAGGTTGGGTAGGCCTGTCCTAAACGATCTATTTTTTTGTTTACGAAGGAATGTGTTACCTTGTCAAATGCTTTTGCGAAATCTATATAAACTGCATCAACCTGAAGTAATGAAATTGGGTTGTTAGTGGAATGCTTAAATAAAACAGCAATAAAGGTTATCTTCCATTTAATTCCACTTAACAACAACCCAATTTCTTTACTTCATTATGATGGCTCCAGCTCCTTTGGACACTTCCAGATTTTTAGGGCAGACAGAACGTCATTCTCTGTTACGTTTAACACTGGAAAATTAAGTTCAAAAGTAGGGTCGCTTTGGAAAAAGTTGGCAGATTCTTCATGCTAGAAGTCTGAGATTTATATTGCATTTCACTAGGAATCCCTCCACTGCCTTTTCGACGTTTGTAAAGGACCAGAAAGCTGCTGGATTCTGTTTGAGATCGGATTGAACACGGTTCGCATACTGACGATAACAGAGAATTTGATGTTCATTGAAGAGATTTTCGATGCCTTCTCTCCTCTGATCGGCATCGAAGACACCGCTGCCTAGCTTTACCCAGAACATTTCGTTGATTACGCAGTTCAGCAATGCACTAGGGTTGCCTGTCGGAGACAGATGATCAACTTCTTCTACGAGGAACCAACTCGCTCAGTATATCGTGAAGTATATCATAGAATATAGTAAATGTCCTGTTCACGGGAACACTAGAGAGTTGCAAACTGCCTTGGCAACCTATGCCTAAATGATTTCTTGCAACACTGCCAATGCAATGAAGATAGGTGCTGCTCGATTGACTCTGGCTTTGACAGTTCGTTTGGCTCAAAACCAGCCAGTCCGCTCCTCTCTTATACTAGACCCTCTCTTGGGAACACCATTCAATAGATCGTTCCAGTCGATGGCAGAAATAGCATTGTTCAATCAAAGCAGTCAGCCTTATAGTCGCTATATTCTTAGTCTGGTGGATAGAATTTCGATCTATCAAAAATCGTAACCAATTCAATATATTTTAGACCAACAATTGAAAAGGTTCTATCAACTTTCATAAATAAAACGTTTATTATTCTTTCCTCGCCAATCGAACGCAAATTACCGGCATCATCGGATAGGGGAACTTTCCTCAACCCAAAGATGGTGTTAGGTTGCGTAGGCGAGCCTTGAGTCACGATAAAAGGGTTTCCGAAGTTTTGTTCGCAATAGCTGATGTGCTCTTTTCTGTTGATGGTCGTGATTTCCTCGATTGGTTCCGCTATTCGACAGCTCAATTGGTTCCCGAGATTCTATCTGCCAGACTATGAATTGTAAGACCACTTTTCGGCCCCGGAACCGCTGTGTCCCAGAAGGAGACCAGCCAAGACCCCAAACTACTGGTCTAGAGCCGACGGTAGCTTCCAGGGTGGGCACACAAAGCCACAAAGGTTCCGGGTCTCAGGGCGTTCGGGCGAGGGAGACCTTTCGGATGTGAGGAGACCTAGAAAAATGTGAATTTTGTTACCTTACGCTTTATTCGGCCAGTGATGACAATGGGGGAGGTGCAGAAATCGGGTGATGCTTAGATCTCGAACGTGGCTGAAGAATACCGAGGTTGGCAGCTCGGGCGGGATGACGGGCGGTAGTGCCGCTCTAGACGGTGATCGGGCGGTCGCCAGGAAGGAAATCAATTCTTGCAGCGTTGGTGGCAGTGATGGATGCGACGATGGTGGCGGTTATGGACCCAGCACTCAACCACACACGAAGTGACAAACGACTAACTGGCAAAGAAATCCATTTAAATAATGTGGTTCACTGTAATAGAATTTTCTTGGAAGCTTGTGCCATCATCCACCATATGGGTTAGTTTTTTTTTGTTTTGATTTGAACAAAGTTGATTTTGTGTACAATGATTCTTTGACAGTGTGCAACGAGTGTATCATTTTGTCATTTTTTTTTTTTTTTGCATTTTGCATTTCAGTTTTGAGTAGAGTGAAAGAGATATAACCAAAACATTCTAATACATTTGGTGAAAATGCTAGTACAATCCAGTAGTAGTGGTGTTGCCATGTGGTACACTGAAAAATTGAAATAGCAGGTTAGTCACCAAAGTTTTCGAGCCGCTCCGTCTGTCACTTCGTTTGTGGCTCAACTGCGCCTGTTCACTATTCGGCGTCGTCGACCGCCGACGCTGTACCATGAGTGATGATAGCTTGATGGATAGCGGACCAGGAGGGTGTGTTCTTGAACCGCCGGGAAGCCTGGCTACGGCGATGTGACCTTGGTTATGGGGTCGCCCGGAGAGAGCAGAGGCCGACGTTGTCCGATGGTGTGACGAGAGACTAGCGGACCGCGCTATGGCGCCGGTGGAAGGCCGGTGGGAGGGCGACCGACGAACGGGCAATCCGTGGAAGTAGAACCGGGGATGATCGCTGTACCTGGCCGGTACGTTTGCGGCTTGGCCTGGTAATAGCGGTGGTTGGCGGCCACAATGGTCGACTTGCTGCTGGATCTAACAGTCCGCGCTTTCACGGCAACGAGAGGCCAATCCTTGCTAGGCGCTTTGGTGACGACCCGACAAGCACAGTTGCTGGATAACTTTCGGTCCGATAACTCGGACCCGGAGATGATTAGACGGCCGTACTGATACCGGACACTTCACAAACCGCGTGGGTCGAAACAGGGGTCTTGATCCCGAAAACGTCTGTTTTAACTCCAAATTTCATTCGTCCTCGGCAGAGGCTCGCCACTTACTGATCCCGTCGCTCCCACGATCGTAGGTAGCGTAGAGCGCTATCAGCTACCTACTGCTATCAGACGGCACACGCGATCCACACCGTCGGGCGTTGATCGCCCCCACTTCAAATCGACCGTTAGCTACACTAACAATTTTATTTGCCCTACTCCCCACATCTAATGATGGAAAACAAAATGTTACCCGCCGGTAACAGAATATAGTGACTATAGTCAGCCTGATCTGCAGAATCACTGTGTGTTCAAATGTCTAACTTCAGGATGAAAGGTCTGTTGTGATGGTCAATAAATTCGGAGGATCAATAAGTACTACAGCACTACTATCACTTATGACTTGATGCAATCCGCTGAAGATCATGAATCTGGTAAGCGCCAACTCATTTTCTGTTGAAGCGTTTATCGGCAGAAAACCATGAAAATCTTCGTCAAACCGCCACTGGAGGTTTGGTAGGTTGTAGTTGCCTAGAACGACAACTGTGTGTCGTGGTTCGAAGCTTGTTCCAGGATTTGATGTACCGATTCTGAATGCAATGTGTTGAATGTTAGTATGCGGTAGTTAAATGCCACAAACGTAGCAGTTTTATGCACACAGCGATTTGTTCCAGGCTGTCACAGTTGTTAAGTGATACTGATTTGCACTGAAGTGATATCCGCACAGCAATAAGACCACCTCCACCACGTCCATGCTGGCTAGTGGAAGTATTCCGGTCACATCGAAAGATGCACAACTTCGTAGTCACAAGAAGTAATGACAAGGAAGAAATCGTTAGTCTTGGTTCTCATACCTCTAACATTCTGGTAATAGACAGTCATGAATGTCGCTGGCTTATCAGAGGTAGGAGATGGTATCGTCATCGAGACCGCCTTGTTGAGTTGGTGTGCTGCTGACGTCGTACAGCGATCTGTCTTGTTGAGTAACACCGTTGTCGTCATGCTGGAAGTTCGATATTGCTTACGCCAGTGTTGTATTCAAAACATGCTTCGGCAGGACATATACTGTTCGTTAAATTACCTGAGAGGATGTGCTCAGTAGCGGTTGATTGATAATTGCTGTGTCTTGATTTAAAATGCACAACTCTGACAAAATCAGTCCAGAAAGATTGTTCGATGTTAAGTCAGAAATCAAAGGCTTCACGGCACCATCCGGTTTAGTGGAGAATGTAGTTCACTATGCCGACGTCAGAAGGATCGAATGGTTTGACGTAAAATTGCTTCATGGTAGATGCAGACAATAAAGTTGACTGCTGAGCACGTGTAGAAGCGACATTACAATCCAATGTTGGGAGCTCGTCGCGCTTATCGGGAAGATGTGTAAAGGTCTCCGATCCGGCATCAGAGGGTACTTGTGGTTGTTTTTTGCGCGGTCAATTGATATGACAATTTGAATTTAAAAACATTCGTTCGTTTGTAAAGGAGTTGATTTCAACCAGATTGTAAATTATATCGCAGAGGTAATTATCTTGGATTCTAAACTCACTTCGAAAAACGGCAGCGGTGTAACTTTCGAATGCAAATGAAAAGTAGAATTGCTTTTACAATCTTCGCAGAACCAAAATAAACCAGAATAATCCTTGTGTGCAGAAGCAATAGATGCGTTCAAGTTTGCGCATTTCAAATGAAACCATCCAGCGCAGCCCCCGTTTCACTGTAGAAATTTTCCAGTTTCTAGCGCCAGCATTGCTGCAATCATTGGACGCGCAAATTTGTATTGTTGGCGTTTTAGATCAGTTTCGCCAAGTTGTTACTAAGATGGTAATTGAGAGCGCTAGAGGACACCACAATAATAAAACTTCACTTTATTCAGGTTCCGATCCTCACAAATATTACGCATATAACCGAAAATACTAGTGTTTCAACAAATAACCGTTAAAAATTGCGATATTTCGTCCGCGCGAAAATAAGCCTATTAATAATAGAAACAGTGCACGGCACTACACCGTATTGATAGATTGAGCTGTTTTTTTTTAATAAAACAATATGATGCACGGAATAGCATTTGAATTCTCAGACTAATATTTTTTTGAATATGTGAATATTTTTAAATTTTTAGATGCTAAGCCAGTTTTTCACATTCTTGGACTTTCTGACTTCAAATATGGTGTATTTTTAAATCTCATATTTAAAAATTCATGACTCTTGAACTTGGACAAAAAATTAGGATTGTGACACTACGATGCATTGCCTATAGAACTATTATGTCAATTCCAAACGAGAATCTAAGGATGAATAAAAATGAATTCTGTGAACAATTTCAACGGAATTAGATCAGAAATTTCTAGTAATTTTGAAAAGTATTTGTATAGAGATCTACAAGTGAATGCTAAGGTAGTTCTGAAGAGACTATGATGTAAATTGTGAAAAGTATTCAAGGGAATTCAAAAGGAAATCGGTATGAATTGCAAGAAGCAATCGAAGCGGATCCGGATGTCGATTCAAAATGAATTAACCATGAGGCAAATTTAAGGATGATATTACTACAATCCTGAAACTACATCTAACAAACACCTACGTTGCGTTGCGTTTGTAACGGAGTAATTCGTAGATTGTATACTAGCAACTGTCATGTATAAACTTCATCGTTCTTATTCTGTTTGCTTAAGGAAAACTACTTGGGAGTAATTAGCTCTCCAATCAAATTTCAGAACAGGAAAAACATGACAATCACCATTGCCGGCCATGCCTACTTCTCTGTTACGAGCAAAGGAAGGATATTGTTGATGTAACATCTACTTAACGGGAGGCCAGCGACTCACCGATGCTCCCATAGATGCTACGGAGTTGGATAGTTGGGTAGGAGATGGGTCAGGGGGGGGGGGGTCTCACCCGAATGATCTGTAGTTAGGCCGCCTTCTCGTGTTTCCTAAGCTGGATTAAAATGCATCTCCCAAATGCAGCACTATTTCGTTAATCGAAATAACCTTGGTGATGTATGATCCCTATTGCTGAACAGTGACCAATATCACTACATCTAACAAACACCTACGGTTGAAAATCTCTTAAATGTTGATCGAAAAAAAAAACATAGAAAATTCTGAGGAGAGCTGCAACAAAATGTGGATAATAATCACAAGAGATTCTTATTCTTATTAATAGATCATAGGTCGTGGTGGTCATATGACCCCAACACAGAAAAAAAAAACGTTTTATAGCTAAAACAATCTTTGCAAATTTTTAAGCTAGTTTGAAGATAGTTTCAAGTGAATTCCTAAAAGTATTTATAAGAATTTTAACACAAAAAGTTTGCGGGGATATGGCAGGAAAGTTTGAGCATATTTTCAAAGAAACTTTTAGTATTGCTACAGGAGATTCTGAAGAAATTTCCAAGGGATTTCTAAGAAGAGTTTTTGATAAAAATTTTAAGGAAATTCGGAGGATTTTTTTGTAGAATTTTGACGTAAAATCCACAAACAAAAATTGGGATACCACTTTTATAAATTCTAAATGACACAGGGGAAATGGCTCTAATGTTGGCCTATGGATCTGAGATTGGGCCCATAGCTAAAAATCTACTATTAATCAATTTTATCTAGATGAACGCGTCATTAGGATGGTACTAATAGATATTTTTGGCCGCTATTGAAAATTTAGATTGCTGCATTTATTTCTGGGCCCAAATTAGGGGCAATTAGGCCGACATTACATACATTTCCCCTACCACGAGATTTAAAGGAATATTCCAACCGAATTGTAAAGAACATAATGGAGAGAAATTAAAGAACTTTATCGCGAGAATGTGAACATATTTTGAATATTTATTAATAAAAATTATATGTTAAAGTTCCAATCAAATTCCCGGTTTCCCCCCCGCTGTTTACGATTCTCGGTTAATTCCCGGTTTTCCCGGTTCAGATGTATGTAAGATGTTTTAGGGTCTCATGTGTACATGGTCCATTTCCGGCCCGCAGGCCACACATTGGGTAGCGCTTTGCTAGACTTCAACTCAGGAGACCATAAGATAGTCAAATATTGTCATAATTATGGTCATACTTAAAATTGAATGAATGCTTACTATATCAATAAGAAACCCAAATTAGACTTTAAACAGTTAATCATCTTCACGCACATATTTTTTGTATGCACTCATCTGTAATCGTTGTTCATGTGTTAAAGGTTGGTAAATGTTTAGTTGTAGAAATTAGCATAAAATCATACAAATACAGTATATGTTATATATTCGGTAATATTAGGTTTCATCAACATTTTTCCAAATCGAAACGATTTGAGCACCATTCTAAGCCATTCGAACTCATGCACCACTCGAAGTCAAAAATGAGAAAGGTCTCCTATAAATTACGTGTTGCCTGTATCGTCTGTATGTATCAGTATAAAATACCTATCATATAGACCAATCATAACACTGGAATACTTAGATCATAATCTTCATCCATGATATCATAACACCGACAAACCAACATGACACTTAATTTTTACTTATGCCCGAAACTCGTAAACGGCTGATCTAAATTTGCAGTGATCCGAACTGGCAAAACCATAGGATTTTTTTTATCTAGATAAAAATAATTGGTCCAAAATAGATCAGAAATGAACCAATTCATAACTTTTGCATGCGGGTTCATGGCTTAGCTAAATATTTCCCGCGAACACGGAGTTTATTAGATATCAGTAGTGTGCTTTGGTCAGAAATTTTATTGTTTTTGCTTTTGTCATTCATGTCGGTTTATCAGTAATCATAATACCGTTAAAAACTATTTTTTTTATCAAAATGCAAAAATTGAAAAATTGGCATACTACTAGTAATAACTTCTAGGTATATTATTTCAAAATAGGGTATACGTCCCTAACCTCGGTCTAATATGCAGCCATAGATTACGTTTTTAATCATAACTCATCAATTAATTTACCTGCAAACGATATTCTACTGCTAAATGGTATGCTTAGATATGCTTATCATGTCGTTTGCTATCAGGAACCGCAAAAAGTTGAAAAACTTACTTTTTTTAAGACAAAAACTCACCAGGGAAATGTATGTAATATCGGTCTATTGTCCCCAAATTGGGTCTATTTATGGATGCAACTTCGTCCTATCCTGTTTGATTCTCAAAAAAAACGCTCTTGGTAACGTTTTCTTATGTATTTTTTTTATCACTATCACTGTTAACTTAATACTCTTCATTCCTCAAAACATTTCTTAGAGAAAATTTTACGAAAACTACATTAAATCACTCAAGTTAAAAATTAAAAATTAAAAATTTCGCTTATCGTCTTTCGACCGCAGAATATCTAAATCAAAACATTGTGATGTTCATTATACAGATTTGGCAGAAAAAATCTCCCTTCCTGTTCGTTCCTTATCATCCAAATGCAAACCACATTGTTGACGTTACTCTTATTGCTATATGCTGTCAAATGAATTTCATGGGCCAAAGTTAGGAACATAGAAAAGAAATGTGTCCCTAAAGTTGGGTCCATGATTTACTTGTGAAAACGTTGTTAAACAATTAAAATAAACATAAAATATTCAAACAGTAACTGTGAGTTTTACGTCTAGTGTGTATTATCAGGTAATTCCATTCAATAAATGCCATAATCAGGCCATTTGATGATCGTCAGTGCAACCTTCCCATCTTAACCTTAGAAGTCATGGCGGCTAAAAACTCCGAACAGAGTGATATTCTCAACCAGTTTTATTACTTACGAGAGCTGAAAATGTATTGAAATGTTGTGATATAAATTGATTTGTGTGTGGTACACATTTATCAATCATCAGTGATCAATATTTTCCTTATTTTTTGTGTAATATTCCTTAATTAATTATTTATTTGCGTGATAGGCCGAATGAAAGGACTAGACCCACATTACATACCGTAACCCTACTCAAGATTTTTCAATTTAGTTTGAATTCAGTAGAGGTTTCAATCCAGTTCATAACCATTTGTCCATCATTTCGTTTACCTGCCTTTAGGACCAGTGCGTACTTTTTACGGGAACAGATCTAATGTTATTTTCAAGACACTTCGAAAAATCGATCACTAGACCGAACGCTTTTGGGCTGAATGGGTCATTAAGCAAAGTTGTAAACAGTGAGAAATTGTAAACTTGATTTTAAATTAGGGGGACGAGGGGCATAGTGAACAGGTGTGAGCATAGTGAGCATACCGCAGTTTGGCTCTGGATCTCCAGCTGCATGGAACAAATCAACTGGTAGTAGGTTCAATATCATTATGATATTGATCATACTACCAACCAATTTGTTCCGAACGGTGTTGGAGGCGAACCAGCCTAAGGCTGAAAGCCTCCTAAATAAAGCTAAATAATAATAATTGTTCCGAACGGCCGGAAGTCCAAGCTGGTGCACGGGATGCTCACTATGCCCCTCTTAGCCCCTACATCCAGGGAAAATTGTTGGAGATCACGATGTAAGATTTTTTATTATATAGGGGAAATAGCTCTAATGTCGGCCTATGGATCTAAGATTGGGCCTATCGCAAACAATCTCCTATTTATCAATTTTATCTAGATGAACGCGTTATTGGGACGGTATTAATGGATATTTTTGGTCGCTATTGAAAATTTAGTCGATTGTTGAATTTATGTATGGGCCCGAATTAGGGTCATTTAGGCCGACATTGCATCCATTTTCCCTATCTTTATTAAGGAGACTTTCAGCTCTGGGCTGGTTCGTCTCCGAAAAGCAAGATGTTTTTTTTAATCTTTATTTAAGAGATTTTTAGCCATAGGCTAGTTCATCTCTATAAAAAAAAAGCAAGAAGTAACATGTCTCCGTTGTCTGTACTAACTAACCGTAATCTTTAAAATATTAAAATTCAATTACATTACTAAAATTCTGAGGATTTGAGTTGGCTTAGAGTAGTAGACTATGATTTTTTAATCGAGACTTGTGACTTGTAAAAGACAGAATTCGATTTTTTCATCAATTTAAGACTGAGGAAAATATTCAAAATGTGGGATTTAAAAAAATGTAGATCACAAATTTTGCTGTATTTTTTTTATAAAATTAGGTCGCGAATAATTGTAAAATTTAGAGGAAATTTTTAAAAGAATTTATGTGTTAATTTCAAAGAAATACTGGAAATTTAAGTTCTTGGAAAAATTCTAAGGAATTCTTAAATGAACTGCAAGGAATTTCTGTGGAGAAGAAAGGAATATCTAAATTGAATTCCTAGGCGATTCTGTTGAAAATTTATGAGAATCGTGAGGGGAATGCCAGATGAATTTTAAAGAGGATTTCAAGGAAATTATGATGAGAGTTCAAAAATTATTATAAGCAAAATTTAAAGGTTGTTTCGAGGTTAATTTCAAAGGAATTCTGAGGAAGATTCAGAAAAGAACATATGATGATGATGATGATGAAGAGAATTTCGAGAACAATATGAAGGGAATTGTATTCTGGGAAGAATTACAAAATAAATGGAGAAGAAAAAGAGACATTACAATTCATAGGAGAATTCCAAAGGATCTCTAAAGAGAATTTTGAATTCACATAAAATTTGGAGAATAATTTCAAAGAAATAAAATGGTCATAAAAGTTGCAAAGGAATGTCAAGAAACACACTATGATTATTTCACCGAAATCTGTGAAATTTTACCGAAATCTCAACAGCTGAACTTTCTGTAAACAGTTCGGTGATTTTTCAAAGATTTCCTTTAATTTTTCACCGAATATCTTTGAAAAATCACCGAACTGTTTACCGAACGTTCACCTGTTGAGATTTCGGTAAAATTTCACAGATTTCGGTAAAATAATCTAAGTGTGAAGAATCCAATGAAATGCTTAGGAGAGTTTCATGAGCGTTCCAAGCCCCTTAACGTGGGTAGATCACCTTTTCGTAGTACGTTACGGGATGTAAGATCTACCACCGATTCCTAGTCCTGCCTACTTCAAAATATGGGAACAGGATTTTTCAGTAATCCAAGGAACACATCTTAGTCCTTGTTACTTTTTATGCCGTGTCGATAGTGACGAGACTCGGCTTTGTCAACCGAGGATGATCTTGAAACAAGGAAAAAATGAGTTAGTTAGTCTTCATCTATGTGATTCCTAATCTTCTATTCGTTGTTCCCTAGTTTGAAGTGGTTAAGACTAGGGTTCTGATGCATGGTCATTATCGGTGTCATTCCTTAATTTTGTTCCTAAAGAATCCAATTTTGACTGATAAAAGGGGCGCGTCTTTGGAGGGTGTTTCAACACTTCGAAGGGTATAAATAGCGGGACCTTTCAATTAGAGTCTGATTCTAGCGAGCAATACAAGAATGACAATTTGTAAACAAATCGAATACTTCATCATTTATCAATAGTGATGTAGTACTACGACATGCACTAAACTAAGGACACGGGATATACTACAATAGATCAAATTACTGGTCGCAGTGGCGTTAGGTCCCGAACGGAGGAAAAAAAAAGGGCGTTCCAAAGAGAATTCCATAGCAATTTGCAATGTATTCTTCATCTAATAAACATCTCATAAACACAAAAACCTCTACATTAATTTCATTCCCAACAAACATTGGATGCTGAAAAAGAGCTTTTTCAAGTTTTTTTTTTTTTTTTTTATTAATTTATTTGTACAGGCTCAATCGAATAAACTTTACAGAGCCGAGTTATCATTTGCATTATACATGATTCATGTCTTAAATCTAGAGTTAAAGGAATTGAACCGATTACTCGCGGTCGTCTCGAGGTTAGTGGAGATTTACAATTTTTTGGATGGGGAAAGGGAGAAGGAGGTTTGAAATATGATTTATTATACAAATATTTAATTAATCCTAAAACATGAACTTATTTCTATTCATCTTGAAGACAATCATAAAAAAAACTACACGCACAATACACAAACTAAACACAAGGTTAATCAAACTTACAATCTAAGGTTAGTATTCTTAAAGTAAACATATATGAGTTTCATAAACTCCAGATCACGTCTAGCCAAAATATCCCGAACTGGAACATTAGGTTGTCTACCTCGAGCCCGAAGGGAATCGCATAGCTCAGATCTGACTCCACGATGCTCAGCACAAGACCAAAGGATGTGATCGGCGTCTTGGTAACCTTGTCCACATTCACAGAGATTGCTGTCTCCCAGCCCAACACGAAACAAGTGAGCGTTTAACGAATAGTGATTGGACATGAGGCGAGACATCAGACGAATGAAGTCTCGACCCACATCCAACCCCTTGAACCAAGGACTCTTCGACACCTTAGGGATGATCGAGAATAGCCATCGTCCCAAACTTCCTTCACTCCATTTATTTTGCCAGCTGGCGAGCGACTGTTGACGATAAATGAAGAAAAATTCATTGTAGGCGATTTGTCGATCGTAAATATCGCCTTGCATAGCGCCCACCTTAGCAAGTGAGTCCGCCTTCTCATTGCCCGGAATCGAGCAATGAGATGGGACCCATGCAAAGGTGATGACAAAAGATCTTAAAGATAAAGCACTCAGAAGCTCTCGTATTTTCATGAGAAAATACGAGGAGTGCTTTACCGGCCTCATGGATCGAATAGCCTCGACAGAACTGAGACTATCCGTAAAAATAAAATAATGATCTGGTGCAAGTGAGGCGATCGTTTCTAGCGTATAATGTATTGCCGCCAGCTCAGCAACATATACGGAACAAGGAGCTTGAAGCATTCGAGAGGCGCTATGAAATTCGTTATAAATACCAAAACCAGCGGACGCCTCTATTAATGATCCATCTGTGAAGAACGATCTTGCGGAATCAACTTGGCCAAACTTTGCAGCGTAAATTGACGGAACAATCATGGAACGATGATGTTCTGGGATCCCACGAATCTCCCGCGTCATGGATAAATCAAAACTAACTGAATTGCCGAAGTCGGAGAAGCATACACGATGAGGATTATGCTGTGAAGGGCTGACATCCTGAGTTATGTACACGTAGTACAATGACATAAAACGAGTTTGAGGGTTTAGCTCAAGAAGCTTCTCAAAGTTTTCGATTACCAGTGGGTTCATAACTTCACAACGGGTGAGGAGCCTGAGGGACAATTCCGAAAACCGATCCGATAGTGGCAACATGCCCGCCAACACTTCGAGACTCATCGTATGAGTCGAGTGCATGCATCCTAACGCGATACGAAGACAACGATACTGGATACGTTCCAGTTTGATGATGTGAGTTTTAGCCGCCGACTGGAAGCAAAAACTACCGTACTCTAAAACCGATAAAATCGTTGTCCGGTACAACGTTAGAAGATCTTGCGGATGAGCTCCCCACCACGTTCCGGTAATTGTTCGGAGAAAATTGATCCTTTGTTGGCATTTCCGCTTCAGATACTCAATGTGGGATCTCCAGGTGCATTTTGAATCGAACCAGACCCCAAGATATTTGAAGGACATAGAATGAGTGATCGGTTTACCCAAAAGTTGAAGCTTTGGTTGTGCTGGGCTATGCTTCCTAGAAAAAACGACCAACTCAGTTTTCTCCGTGGAGAATTCGATACCTAGCTGGATAGCCCAAGTAGACAAATTGTCTAAGGTATCCTGTAAGGGTCCTTGCAGGTTGACCCCTTTGGGCCCTGTCGTAGACACTACGCCATCATCTGCAAGTTGTCTCAACGTGCAGTTGTCACTTAGACAATTGTCAATTTCTCTGACATAGAAATTGTACAAAAGGGGGCTTAAACATGAGCCCTGGGGGAGACCCATGTAACTAAATCGAGAAGCTGTAGAGTTTCCATGAGAAAAGCTCATGTGTTTCTCTGACAGCAAATTGTACAAAAAGTTATTAATTAATGGGGAAAGGCCACAAGCGTGGAGTTTGTCTGAAAGGACTTCAACCGATACTGAATCAAAAGCCCCCTTAATATCCAAGAACACAGAAGCCATTTGCTCTTTTTTAGCAAAAGCCAACTGGATTTCTGTGGAAAGCAACGCGAGACAGTCGTTCGTTCCCTTACCCCTACGGAAACCAAATTGAGTATCTGAGAGTAGGTGGTTCGTCTCAACCCATTTGTCGAGGCGAAAAAGGATCATTTTCTCCAACAATTTTCGAATGCACGATAACATCGCGATGGGACGATACGAGTTATGATCTGACGCGGGTTTTCCAGGCTTTTTAATGGCTATAACTCTCACTCGCCTCCAATCATCTGGAACAATATTAAACTCCAGGAACTGACAAAACAAGTTCAACATGCGCCTCTTAGCGACGTCTGGGAGGTTCTTCAACAAGTCGAACTTGATCCTATCAGCCCCCGGAGCCGAATTGCGACACGAAAGGAGCGCGAGTGAGAGCTCTAGCATTGAAAAAGGCTGGCTGATCTCGTCTACCGAATTCGTCGTTTCGCGAGGAATCATCTGTGCCGGCACGGAATCAGGACATACTTTTCGCGCGAACTTGAGAATCCACCGATCCGAGTACTCCTCGCTCTCGTTGTTTGAAGACCGGTTACGCATCCTTCGCGCCGTGTTCCAAAGCGTATTCATCGACGTTTCGCGCGATAAACCGTCCACGAATTGCCGCCAGTATCCGCGTTTCTTGGCTTTGATGAGGCTCTTGAGTTCGTGTTCAAGAGTCGAGTACGCTTCGAAATACTCGGGTGTTCCGCGTTTCCGGAAAAGCTTAAACGCGTCGGACTTTTTACGATAAACCTCAGTGCATTGCTGGTCCCACCAAGGGGTAGGAGGTTTCCTACGAAAAGACGTTCCTGGAACCGGCCGAGTTTGAGCTCGAAGCGCGCTGTCCAAGATCAGATTGGAGAGGAAGTTATATTCCTCCAACGGTGGAAGCTCTTCTACCGACGACACGGCTTCATCTATCGCGGTCTTGAACGTTGTCCAATCGATATAACGGGTGAGGTCGTACGCGACGTTAACGGATTCCGACGAATTGAACCCACTGGCAATCGAAATTTTGATCGGCAAGTGATCACTACCGTGGGGATCCTGGATCACATTCCACGTGCAATCCAACGATAATGAATTAGAGCAAAGTGTGAGGTCTAATCTACTTCCATTTGAGGATGGACCAGCCAGACGTGTTACTTCTCCATTGTTAAGAATTGTCATATTGAAGTTATCACAGAGGTCATATATCAAAGTAGAACGGTTGTCATCATACAGTTCCCCCCAGCCTGTACCGTGGGAATTAAAATCTCCCATAATCAACCGTGGAGTAGGAAGAACTGAACAGATATCTGAAAGTTGTTTTTGACTAATCGAAACTCGGGGAGGAATATACACAGAAGCAATACAAAGGCTCTTGCCTTTAACAAAAGCCTGACATGCGACAACTTCAATACCTGGAAATTGTGGAAGATTCACTCTATAGAAGGAATGGCACTTTTTGATCCCCAAAAGTACTCCTCCTCCACGCGAATCCTCACGATCCAGTCGAATAATGTTAAAATCATGAAAAGGAAGATCGATATCTGAAGAGAGCCAAGTTTCACATAGAGCAAATGCATCACAATCATTATTGTGAACCAAAAACTTAAACGATTCTATCTTAGGAATAAGACTTCGACAATTCCACTGTAGAACAGTGATCAAATCCCCGACCTCGTTTGGAAAATTATCCATCGAAGGAGATGATTGCTGCAAGGAGGGGCCACTTCAATGTCAACTGCTTCAAGAGGGTTTTCACAGTAGGAAGCATTGCCAGAACAATGCTTTTCAGAGGATCAGAAATATCGAGGTAATTGAGGATACTGTCCACAATGTTATCAAATGAGAACAACCCAGATGAAGAAGGGGCTTGTGTTCTGAAAATTGGGGCATCGGGGGTTTTGGATGTCCCCGGGAGAGGTGGAAAATCCTGGGTATAATCAGTTCTGCGGAATCCAGGAGGAGTAGAAGTCTCCTTTTTTCCACCACTCCTTGATTTGGGCAAGCTGATTTGGGGTTCTTGATCTGCAACTTTCCGCGAACGGATGCGTTTTCGTTTCCGGGCAGAACCTTCCGGAAAACTGAAAGAAACTCCCTCCTCAGCCAAGTCAGAGCCAGACTCGTCATCTGACAAAAGAGCGAAGGGATTTGTTTCGTTGGTCGATGGCTTGGCTGTCTTAAGCATTTCTGCAAAAGACCGCCTGGAACGTTCTTTAAGAGAGCGCTCTAGTTTTTCCCCGCGTTGTTTGTACACCGGGCATGACGAGAGACCATGAGGAGTTCCCTTACAGTACACGCATTTTGGTGCAGTGACTGTGCAGGCGCCATCCTCGTGCTTCTCCCCGCATTTGGAACAGCGTGCCTTGCTGCCACAGTGGGACGCCGTATGTCCCAACTGCTTACAGTTTTGGCAGTTCATGACCCGGGGAACGAACAAGCGCACAGGTAGTCGAAGTTTTCCCAGCTCGATGTAGTGAGGAAGGGCTGAACCAGAAAAGGTCACACGGAACGAGTCTGTGGGGGTAAAACTCTTTTTACCCTCGCTGACAGATACTGAGCCCAGTTTTTGGACATCCAGTATCTTCACCGGGGGGAGCAAGGGGTTCTTGAAACGGCCAACCGCCTGCTTCTCCAAGATCTCGGGGGTCAGACTCGCTTCGGTGACCACACCTTCGATCTCCACATCACGAGCTGGGATGTAAACTCTGTACTCGAGCGTGAAGAGCTGGGAGGCAGCAATCTCGTTAGCCTGCTTCAGGTTAGAGACGGAGACACGAAGTTTATTGTGCCTAACCTTCGTGATTTCAGTCACGGCCGAGTATCGCTTCGTCAGATCAGTGGAAATTTGCATCAAGTTCAAAGGTTTGTTTTTGGGCTGAAAGTAGACAACCCATGGCCCAGTCGAGTCATCTGGATAGGCTCGCGATCGGGGGCTTTTCTGAGACGAACCATGAATGACAGGACGTTTTCGTCTTTTCTTGCCATCGAGTGGCAAACTGGTGTCATCTTCCGACAAAATGTCCATATCGTCTTCTGACGAGACGTCCATTTTGCCGTACTAGTGGGAGCGGTAAACGCTCTACCACTGAAACGATGCTTAAAACCACACAGACACAATAAACAGAAAAAAAACTACAAACACAGAAACACAAAATTAAATTTAACTGATGGGCGAGAGAAAGAAAGAAACAGGAAAAAAAAACTTATCTGCTATACTACTACCACCGAGTGATTACACAGCAGCAGCGGAGCGACGCGCAGCGTGGGTGACCTTCGATGCGCGTGTGCGGGCGATCTTTGTAGTGGTGTGCTTGTATTAGGCTCGGCACTCTGCTGGACACACGATGATGGATGACCGGTATAAATGCGGAGGCAGATGCTGACACTCGATGACGATGATCTGTGTGCAGGTATGCGTGATCACGCACCGATGAAGCGCAAATTGCTTTGCGAATATGCAATTGCAAGTGAACAATTTTCTTTCCGATGGCGCCGAAAACCACTTTCTTCTCAGAAAAACTCACTTTCAGATAATTGTTTAGCCGGGTACTATGCCAGTAATCACTAAGCGAGAAAAAACTGATAATTTAAACCAACCGAATACCGAGAAAACTTCCGAAATACCGGAGCGCGAAACAAGTCGACTGTACTTCTTGCTAGGTCGCAGTGGGATGAGCTTTTTCAAGTTAACATGGTAATACTAGAAAATGGCTTATTCAAAATCAGCTCAAATTGTTTGTTGGGCTAGTTTACATTTATGCCATGTATAGCCTTGGATGTAAAGATGTAAAGTGTGATAAGTGGCTTTCGTGATACAAGAACAAGGTTTTCATGAGGATTATCGATTTTTTCGGCTCTCCCATGGAATAGCCTGGATGTTCCCGGTTTTCCCGGTTACTTTTCAAATTCCCGGTTATTTCACGGTTTGCTGGCAGGGTGGGTATTTAAAATTGTCTTCTCAAAATTATATTTAAACTGCACAAAAAAAGTCACATCGAATCTATGTGATTACTACACATATCAAAAAACGGTATATGTAACAGCTCTACAGGGTAAACCAGAGTAACTGTGACTGATTTTACATGTATGCAATTCTCTATGGATAAAATGAATACATGTTTATGTTTTTTGTTGTTTAAAAGTGTGTACAATTGTCTGATATAATGTCGGCCTAAATGCCCCTAATTTGGACCCATACATAAATTCAGCAATAGCCTAAATTTTCAATAGCGGCCAAAAATATCCATTATTACCGTTCCAATGACGCATTCATCTAGATAAAATTGATAAATAGCAGATTTTTAGCGATGGGCCCAATCTTAGATCTATAGGCCAAAATTAGAGCCATTTCCCCTATTAGAATTTGAAATTTCATTCGTTTTTTTTTTTTTCAAGCAGCTCTGGCCGTGAAAATGAAGGATGCTATAAATCTGTATACATTCATGTGTTATCTGTTAGAAGCTGAAATATCTTCGAGTGAATGGAACATTTCTTTTTCGCAATATTATAGAGATGCAAAGGAACCATGCTTGGAAAATCAATTCAATATCAGGGCTTAAACGCATCGCCAGGACTCCAGCAGTGCTGGAACTAGAACGTGCATGACAACTGTGATTAATTGTCGTGACAAATGTGGGTGGTAATTAAAGTAATGGGAGAAGGAATTGAATTTAAGTATGTTAAGTTGATGGTTAGTATATCCAAAATATACTCATATCAAAAATTCATGCAAGCGATCAACCGTTACTACCATTTTTAAGTGACAGTTACTCCGAATCACCCTGTAAACTATTTAAGGCTTCCGATCTCCATTAACAACTGTTGAGGTAAAAAAAAACACCAAGCTGAGGACAGGAGCACAGTTTCATTTTGGACTCAATAGCTTAATAGAAGAAGCAGAGAAAAATAGCCCTTTTTGAACCATGCTTGTAATCGGTAACATCCACGCAAAAAATAACCAATAAATCTATAAATAACAGAGTGACGTAAATAGCGGCGACTTTGTGTGGGTCATACCACAGCGACCGGCCGAGCGCTCACCAATGCTCCGCTATCCATGTTGAGTACTTACTTGCTGCCACCCTCCACCGGTTATTCGTACGGTGTCCAATGACATTGGCCCTATTTTGCACCGAGCTCGACGTCCGAAGCGACTAACGCAGCATAATAAATAGCAAGCGGCGAAAAAAAAAAAAGTTCGCGTCTTGGTTTCTGACGACGCGGAGACAGAGCCGTATACAAGGGGTTCTCCGTTGTGCGAATCGGGCGCAGAGTCGGTCTGAGGTCAAGAGGTTTCTAGAAGGCGAACGTTTGTATTATGGCAAGGAAGTATGAAAGGAGTTTATTCATGATGGGGTGTTTAGTGAAATGCTCAGATTAACGGAATAACATTTACCTAACCCGAGGTGCGTGTCAGCTAAGATAAATTTGCAAATATTGAAAAAAAAAATAAACATTATAATTGACATGGTTTTTAACCAGAGGTTGTACAAACCGACTACTTAACACTAGACATAGGATAACCAGCTGGAGTGGAAATCAAACCCGGGTGATGCCAGACAACGAAGCCAACCTTGTTTGTTTTGTTACTCCCGGATTTAAAAATATCAATTTATTTAAAATTTTCAAAATAATCACGACAAGAACAAACCATCGTTTACCGTACCTGTACGGAGAGCGGTTGATGCAAGCTATTATTGGGCTTTCACATTGCCTCGCAGGCATTATTTATGATTCATTCATTCAAGACCTGCTTCGTTCACGTAAACAGTACGATGTGCGTTTTTATTTAAATACTTTATTAATGCGTCTTGAATCTACGTTATTTTTTTTTTGCTTTTGCATGCCGTCGACAGTCACGTGGTTGGCACGCTCATGGCCCGCAGGCTGCTCATAGGTAGGTACTGCAGTACGTCAGAAGTGAAAGATCGCTCCTCGGCCCTCAGGCTAGACGCAATCTCGTATTCTTGGGATTGACCTTTTGGACTCGCTACCAAGCACTGCAAGAATTATAGCGGTAAAATATTAAGATTTTCGACGATTGTTGTTAACCCTTTTCACAGCGAGTGGAAGACCTTCACGGAGCTTGCGGTGCGGCAAGATTTTGGAATCACGCACTCTGACTTTTTCGAAACAACAGCCAAGGTTGCTTCGTCTCACTTCGCTATAAAAAAAAGTTCTACAATGATATTTTGTTACAACAAGAGGTTGTAAAGTATGTGTTTAACACATAAAAACTATCAGTTTCGCTTTCGAAGAGTCTGAATCAGTTTGATATGAGTAAACGCTCACCAATCATAAAATCGCTGATTGTGCGAAATTGATGGTTATAGCATCCATAATTCCGAAAAACTGTTTTTTTTTATGACGAAGTGAGTCGAAGCTACCCTGACAACAGCATCTCGCGTCGCACCCTATCTGGCGATGACGGTGGCGACGGATACGAGTGGTTGATCGCAAGTGGTGTGCATTAATACAGACGAAAAATATCAAAAATCGAAAAAAATATTGATACCTAAAGAATGCGAGAAGTCCATTCAAAAATCGTCGCAAACCACCCCGAGCCAAGGGGTGTCGATTGTTAGTGCATACGAATATAGCACCGAGAGTTGAACGGATGATTGTGGTGAAGCAGCTAGCGGCAGAGTGGGGTAGATGGAGAGAAAAGTCGATTCACCCAATCGAATATGCTTAATTCAAGGTCTCGGACCTGTTTGGAAGAAACTGCGGTTCGAATGCGATTTAAATGACCACAGAGGGGCGCATGAAAATAAATTGGAAATCAGATTGGATGCGATATGTAAAGTTTGGTCATGAGATGCTCCTTGTGAATTAGTAAAGAGATTCATACCCTTACCATATTTACATAAATTGTTGTAATAATTTACGATTGTTTTGTGGAGGAAATTTTCCAGCATATAATCAGTTGTTGGAACATTCAAAGTGTTTTATGTAACTTCATATGGGACGTTTGCGATTTTCGGAGTGGGTTGGAAATGCTATCTAACATGAAGCTTTAGTGTGATAATTTATTAACTAGAGAATGGTCTTAGAAGAGGGTAGGAATTATCTACCTACTCTCTTCTAAGACCATTCCCTAGCTAATAAATTATCACACTAAAGCTTCATGCAATAGTGATTCACATTTTTGATAAAATTCGGCCATTTTTGAGCTAGTACAAGTTTCAAAATAACTCCCTTGAAATTTTTCAATTGTAGCACGGATCAAAAAGTAACAATTATTGATCGAAAAGAAATGGTTTTAATTTCTCGTTGATTACGACTCACTCGATAAATTTTATTAAATCATCATGAGCATTTTCCATGCTACCTTAACATAAAACAAATGGTTTAAGGATCACATAAATTTATTTGGAAGCACAGTAATACTGAAAATAATTCTTCTTAAAATTTTAAGGAAAATTCCAAGGAAATTGAATTCTGAACTCCGAGGATAGTTCCAACAAAATTTAGAGGAAAATTTCTAAGGAATTCCCAAGGGTATTCCAACGATAAAGGGTGTTAGGATCACAATTTGGCTATTTTTTGTTCTTTGACTATATTTTTTTAGTATTACACACTTAAATTTTTTCGCCGAGATTCCAACAGCCGAGTAGTTCTGCAATTTATTTTACTGAGATTCAGTAAAACAATTGCCGAGACTCAGCTAACAAATAACGTTTTGCTGAGATATCAGCTAACAAACAGATATTTTGCAGAGAAATCAGCAAAAGTAAATGCCGAGGTAATCGGCTGTTGGAGATTTTACCGAGCTAGATTAAGTGTGTACTTCTACGTGAAGTCAACGATTTACATAGTTGAAGATGCTAATTTCAAATAACAGACTGTAGTGGTAATTTTTATACGATAGATGGAGTAGATGAAAGCATAGAGTTGATAGTTCCGTTAGAGTACGGCAGTGTCAAGATTGCATATAGATGGTCGAAAGGTACAGTAGCAGCACCTACCCCACCCGTGTCCCCTCAAGATTGTCAAGTCGACGATAACAGGAGCACATATCGTGGTAGGGGTAAACAATAGTTGCAATTTCCAAACCTACGACTGGATGCCTTCCTTCAAATAACAACTGAAGTGCGGTAAAAATCGGTAGAACTGTTTCAAACACACAGTTGGTACTTGAGCGGGTCGGTTTTCATCTCTTTTTGCCAGTGGTGGCGGGGGGGGACACCCCTCACCATCCCTCTCCAAAGGGGGAGTTTGGTAAAGAGAGATGAAAAAACCGATTTGTACCTTCCTTAAAAGTTGTCCTAGCTCGCTATTCTAATATCTATATACAATCTTCACACTGCCGTACTCTAACGGAACTATCAACTCTATGCTTTCATCTACTCCATCTATCGTATAAAAATTACCACTACAGTCTGTTATTTGAAATTAGCATCTTCAACTATATTTTTTGTTATTAAAAAACAAAAAGTTCAATTAGTATAAAATACAGAAAAATTATTCAACTAAGCTTCCAGTTGAACGAATCCTAATTTTCGGGCCTTTTGTTTAACTCCTGCCATCAGATTTTGAACAGCCACCTCGTCCACATTGTTCGCCTTCTCGCTTCCAACAGTTTTTTTTTTATCTTATTCAGGTTCCGCTTGACAAAGGCCCAATATCCTTCGATTGGGTGGAGCTCTGTCGTGTTGGGAGGGTTCTTGTTCTTGGGCACCACCCTTTTTCCGTAATGGTAGGATGCCAAATTCGGCCAAAATAGCATGGAACAATCGTGTTGCTTCAGGAAAGGCAGCAGATGTTTTTCCAGACCCTCATTCATGTCAATTTCCTGGCTGACGGTCACGGTTGCAATGGAAATATCGGTTTTCAAGCCACAGGTACAGATAGCCTGCCAAACCATTTCTTAGCGAACTTCGACAGTTTCATATGCTTGAAAATATCTGCCACCTTTCCCCTTCCGGTTGCCATATAAAACTCCTGCCCAGGAAGTTGCTTTAAGTCTGCCTTGACGTAGCTTTCGTCGAGTAGTTCGGATTTGCGTGCAAAATTTCGATACATTGCTCCTCTTGCTTGGACGCCATTTTGATCACTGAAGAGCAAATGTCAAAATCAAAATAGAGGCATCATTTTGCACGCACACACCTACAAAATAAGGGGCGTTCAGGTTTTTGCTCGATTAAAAGAAATACATAAAGTTTAAAACAACCAAATTTTGATCGTAGCACCCTTTATTCCGGTGATCATTTTTAGAAAATTCAAAAGTAGTAGGAAGTAACGTTTGCATTAAAAAAAATGGAATTTTTTCGGATGGTGATAAAAAAGCTAAGATAGATAATTTCTTTTGATAAATTTCCCAGCGGTCCTCCGGCAGTTAACCGGAAGATTCGTCATGGCGGACGAAAACATGCGTGTAGGCATGTTTTTGAGTTCTTTCTTCGTTTTATTTATCAATTCCTCCTCAGTTTTCGCGACAAAATTGATGGAGTAAATCTTACACTTCAGATTGGCCTAGAAATCCTTCATGGGACGCAGCTGGGGGACGTTGGGTGGGTTCGCCGACTTGGGTACCACATCGATATTCAGCCGCTCCATCTCCTCCAACGATCGCTTCGAGTAGTGGGCCGACGCCAGATCCGGCCAGAACACCGCGTCTTTGCCCTTGTCAGCCACAGCAGCACCTTCTTGGGGAACTTGGTGTGTGAAATGAACTTCACCTCGGAGCTCACTTCCTTCGTGGGGGGAAGTAAAATACGAAGTGCCCTGCCAGTCGTTGCCATCCAGGGTGCGATAGGTTTCGTCGTCCATCACCACCACCACGTCGCGATTCACCGGGAAAAACTAGTTGACCATCTTATTCAGCCGCTGCCGCTGCGTCATTGCCTGCAGCTCCGAAACCAGTGGACGTGACTTACGCTTCCTGACATGTATGTTCATGTTCGCCAGGTACTTTTTCACTGTTTGGCCGGTTGCACTGACCTCCCGGCCAAGCGCACGCAGCGATGTAGCCACTTTTCTCTCGGTCTTCCTCTTCAACATCCTTTTGAGCTTCTTGTCGCTCAGGGTCGTCGGCCGTCCGGAACCGGGCTTTCTTTCGATGCTCTGGTTGTTGTCTATTAGTGCCATGTTGTGTTGTAGATTCCGGAACGGGCGTATCAAGCGTCCACAAAGTGCCGCACGATGTCCGTTTTCGACGCGGCCGGGTGCCGTTCTTTGAACGCGCACACTTCTGAACGGCGTTGCTTCACTGTTTTTGTCATCGCGGTTAGAGTTCGACTGATAGAGCTGTCAAATTTTGTCTGCTGACTCATGGATTACTATGATTGATGCTGCATGGGTAGTTTCGTCAGTGCGGGCAGCGTTGCCAGGTTGTTTTAAAGCTTATCGGTATCAAAGGTATTAAAAAATCGGTATTTATCGATATTTACTATTTATTTAATTTTATTTTTTTGCTTTAAGCACTCTTACATTTTTTTAATTTAATTTTTAAAATGATCGTTTACGATCTTTTTTAATCGTCCTCAAAATTGTAACCAAGTAGTGCTTTTTCAATTAAATATCGCCGAAATATTGGGCAGATTACATCGTAGTCGTTGCAGTGTTTTAAGACTGAGAAAGCCGTCAATCAAAGCAAAATTTCAGCTTTTGAACTATGATTAAAAAATTCCGGAAGAAAATTCCGGGGAATGTTTGAATTAGCTTCTGAATGGAGCTGAAAAAACATCCAGAGAAAAACGAAAGAAGCTCTCTTGGATGATGTTCGAGAAAAGCTGGAACAACATCCGGGAAACTTCCAAGACACGAATTGAGAAACTTGTGGCGAAAATTTGAATAAATTATCGGAAAAAAAAATCGGATGCCACATCCAAAGGAAGCCAGAAAAGTTTCGGAAACCGGAAGTAAATTTCCGGAAGTAGCCATTTCCAGGGAAAGCCAGAAGAAGCGCGGAAAAATCTTCCAATAGAAGCCGAACAAAAAAAATCTTTGGCTTATGGTCAAACCTCCAGAAGAAGACGAATGAAATTTCTGGGAAAATTAATTGAACTTCCTGGAGAAGACGAAAGAAACTTCCTGGAGACGCTGGCAGAAACTTCCTAAGGTAGATTGGAAGAAACATCTGAAGAAAGTCGGAAGCCAGTCGAAAGAAACAAGGACATAATTCCGGATCAAAGAGATTCCTGGGGGATGTTCTAACGATCCAAAAAAAAATTTAATATTCATAAAACATCCGTGAAGACTTCGCAATTTCCCTGAAGTTTTCGGAAATTCCTGAAATGCACTTAGAAATATTCCATAATTCCTCGAAATTCCTTAAAAGTAATTGTAATGTTCCTGAAATAAGGGGCTGTTTTGAAGTTCTCTGGTCATCCTCGAAGCGCTCGGAACTTCCCTGATTATAATAAGACTACCGGAATATCTTTACTCATCTATCTGGAATTTCTTAAATATTACGAAATCTCTTATTTGCTCTCACAATTCTCTGAACTTCCCGAAAAATGTTTTCACATTGTTCTCTGAGCTTCACTAAAGTTCCTGAAAACCATTATATTTCCCTGAAGTTCTTTGTATTTGTGAAGTTTCAAAATATTTATGATGTTTCCTTAAGTTCACTGGAGTTCGCTGGACTTTTCTGAAATTTCCGGGTTTTTGAATTCTAACAGAAGTTAATGAAACTGTCTTTAATTTATCGAAACTTACACAAAAGTTGTTGGCGCGTTTACCGTGGCCAACTCCGGTGGGTTGGAAGTGGACTGTATTTCGTTCGGATTGAAAGATTCAACACACTAATCAAATTATCACCTTTACACTACTTTTATTCTAACTAGTTCACTATTTCTCTACAGATTGCTTTCTTACTTCACTGGATGTAACTTGGATGGTGGTCGGAATAATACTCAAAAAAACGCTGGCTGGCTGTGTCGCTTTTATAGCAGTCGTCCTATCGTATTTTGCTACTTTTGGTCCTATATACTTGCCTGCCGTGCGCTACGGCGAGCAGCAGGCAGCAGCATGTTGAAGAGAAGTATATACTGCTTCTCCCTTCTCGTTCGGTGTCCTTAAAATTCTACCTGGAGTGCGTTGTTGCCACGATGGGTGGTTTGAATGACGATCGTTTGCGTTGTGTTTTGGAAGCTACTATAGCTTGTTTCGCACGGAACATACTCCGCCCGGTTGACTCGTAGATTCAACATCACTCAGGGTTGGTGGCTCGTTGTCCTCAATCGGCAAAACTGCGATCCGGTTGATCGGTCGTCGGTAGGTAACTCCGTTAGACGACACATCGATGGCTCGGACCAATCCATCTGGCCCTGGGAATACCTGCATGATGCGGCCTAGCTTCCAGTTAAGCGGTGGTTGATTTTTGTCCTCCAGTAGAACTACCATTCCTGGGCGAAGGTTGGATGTCGTCTTGGTATTCTTTGACCTCGGTTGAAGGCTGCACAAATAATCTCTGGACCAAGATTTCCAAAAATCCTCACGCATCTTCTGTAGATGTTGCCATCTTTTCAGACGATTAATTTGGATGTCTTCAAGGGATGGTTCCGGAACGGCTGTAAGTGGTCTACCAATCAAGTAATGAGCTGGCGTAATTACCTCTATGTCGGCTGTATCGGAGGAAATCGAAAACAGTGGCCTAGAGTTGAGAACTGCTTCGATTTCGGTGAGTATGGTTGTTAGCTCTTCAAATGACAATTTGGAATAGCCAACCACTCTGACCAAATGTCTCTTTGTCGATTTTACAGCGGCCTCCCACAAGCCACCGAACTCGGGTGCGTTCGGCGGTATGAAATGCCACTTGATCTCTTTTGGCTGACAGAAGGACTGGATACGTCCTGTGAACTGCTGATCCTGGAACTGTTGATATAGCTGGTGCAACTCGTGTTGTGCTCCTCGGAAATTGGTGGCATTGTCAGAATGCAACTGTTGCACCATTCCTCTTCGGCTGATGAACCGTTGTAGCGCAGCTAAGAAGGCGTCGGATGTGAGATCAGACACGACCTCGAGATGCACTGCTTTTGTTACCATGCAAACAAATACTGCCACGTAAGCCTTGATGAGCCTGGATCGGTAATTTCCCATCTTGATCCAAAATGGGCCGGCGTAGTCGAAACCAGTCACTGCAAACGGAGGTGCTGGATTTATCCTCGGTTGAGGAAGATTGCCCATCAGCTGCGTTGACATATTTGGATTTGTGCGGAAACATCTTACACAATTGCGGGTCACTTGCCGGATGGTTGAACGGGCGCTCAGCAACCAATACCTCTGGCGCATAGCAGCAATCAAGCCATTTTGCCCAAGGTGCAAATGCTCGATGTGCATTGTGCGGATTAGCTGGTTCGTCAGTGGATGTCTGTTCGGAAGGATAATCGGATTCTTCGTCTCGGCTCGTAGATTCGAATGTTGCAGCCGACCACCAACTCGAAGCAATCCATCCACGAACACTGGATTCAAGCCTCCTAGCTTGCGGCACGGTTTGTTGGTTTGGACACGACGTATTTCGTCAGCTAGCTCTGAATGTTGAACCATCCTCATAATGGTGAAATTCGATCGACGGAGTTCGGAAATAGTAACGTACCGGTTGAAGATACGTTGTGACCTGTTCTTGGTGCGGATGTTGGCGATGAATCGAAGTACCAATGCCATGATGCGTTCGATCTTCCTGAAGTCACTGAAGCGGGAAAACAGTGGAAACTGTTCCACCACAGCCGAAGTGACAATTTCGGTGCTTGTCATTTCGGGAAGCTGTTGGTCGGGGATATCGACTAACTCCTCTTCGTCGTACTCGAGTTTCGTGAGGAAACTTGGTCCGGTCCACCAAAGATTGTTTCTGCGCAAATCGTTTGGTAGCTGACCTCTGGACACGATGTCTGCTGGATTATCACCAGATCGGATGTAGCACCAGCGATATCCTGCAGTGGAGGTATTGATTTCATGAATTCGGTTTCGGACAAAAATCTTGAGGCGATCGGCTGATCGTTTCATCCACGCCAGAACGATTTGACTGTCCGACCAGAGGACCACGTCACGGAATTCCATTTGCATGGCTGGGATAATCCTCTGAATGAGTCGAGTTAGTAGCAATGCGGCACACAATTCCTTTCGAGGCGTTGAAAGGTCATGTAGCGGAGCAACCTTGGACTTGCTACTCAGCAACTTCATCTTGGCGGAACCGTTGGAGAACAGGCTTCGAACATAAACACATGCACCATACGCCAATGATGATGCGTCGGCAAAACCGTGGATTTCGTAGGACACGGCGTCGTGGAACGTAACTCTTCTTGGTATGGCGATTTTGTCGAGTGCTGGCAAGGTATTTGCAAATTCAACCCATCGCTCCTGTATCGAGTCGTTGACGGGCTCATCCCAGCCAATCTTGTGCTTCCACAGCTGTTGCACTAGTAGCTTGGCGACGACAATCACTGGTGACAGAAGTCCTAACGGGTCAAAGAGCTTGGCCACCTCGGAGTAGATGATACGCTTCGTTGATCGTTGATTCAAATCACATTGTGGCGGCCTTGCGATGAGGAAATGATCGGCTTTTGGATCCCAAAGCAAGCCTAGCACTTTGATGACTCCATTCGGTCCGTATTCTCCCAATGGAACGGGCTGTTCCAGTCGATCGTTTGGAATGTGGTCCAAAAACTCTTTTGAGTTGGAACACCACTTTTGCAGCGAAAACCCTCCTCTCTTCAGTAAGCCTTCCAGCTGCCTTGCTGCTTCTAGGGCCTCCGGAAGTGAATTTGCACCGGAAAGTGCATCGTCGACGTAAAAATCCTCCTTGGCGATTTGCGCACCGATCGGAAAATCGGTTGATTCATCATCGGCGAGCTGCTGCAAGCACCTGGTAGCTTGGAACGGAGCCGATGCTGTTCCATATGTAACCGTCGTGAGCTCCAAGACTCGGAGTGGCTCTGACGGCTGCTCACACCAAAAAACACGGAGATAGTGTGTGTCCCTTGGATGCATCTTGATTTGTCGATACATCTTCGGCACGTCGGCTGTGAATGCAACTGGGTACTTGCAGAACCTGAGTATGACGTCATAGAGTTCTTTCTGTACCACTGCACCGACTTGTAGAACCTCATTGAGTGAACGGTTGTTCACTGTTGGTTTGGCGCTGGCATCAAATACCACCCTGCACTTGGTGGTCGAACTTGATGGGCGAAGTACCGCATGGTGCGGCAGGTAGTAGTTTTGCTGGTGCGGTGGATCGTCTTCTTCTCGTACTTCGTGGCAGTGTCCCAGCTCTTCATACTCACGCATGAACTGAACATACTCCTCTTTCAAATCGGGGTTCCGCTGCAGCCTCCTCTGCAGCATCTGGAATCGCTTCAAAGCAACCGCTCGGCAGTCACTAAGCTCGTGCACGTTATCCTTGAACGGTAGCCTCACTTGGTATCGTCCATTTTCATCACGCTGGTGGGTGGCGACGAAATGGGCTTCACACTCCTGTTCTTCCTTCGTCAGAGGACTCGAATCTGGCACCTCTTCGAGCCTCCAAATTCGTTGAATGGATTCCTCGATGTCATCCAACGATACGATGAGCGAATGTTGTGGTTGATTGGCGTGGATCGTGTTAGTGAATACACCGCCTAAAACCCATCCAAGGCAGGTTTCACGGAGATCGGGGAGGTTGTCGTCGAGTTTGATATGTCCTGGTCGCATCAACTTGA
Organism: Ochlerotatus camptorhynchus; assembly: GCF_037179485.1. Classification (NCBI taxonomy): domain Eukaryota; kingdom Metazoa; phylum Arthropoda; class Insecta; order Diptera; family Culicidae; genus Ochlerotatus; species Ochlerotatus camptorhynchus. The sequence continues at coordinate 111,522 of NW_027041138.1, forward strand.
AGAATAACTCTGCACCAAGAAGCATATCGATCTTGTCCGGTTTGTAGAATTCCGGATCGGCTAGTTGGACGCCGAAGGGCATGTTCCAAGATGACACGTCGATTCTTGTTGGCGGGATGACACCTGTCACATTGGGCGTAACCAAACACTCCACGTGTGCTTGGAAGTCGGTGAGTCGAGATCGGATGTTGACCATCACCTTGTCGTGGGCTACAGTTCTGACGTCGTTGATGCCACAGATTGGAACGTTGACACGATGCTTCTGAATTCTTAAAAGATTTGCAAAATTGTTTGTTACGAAATTTACCTGAGAGCCGCTATCTAGCAGTACTCGGCATGAATGCAGTTGATTGCTTTCGTCCAGCACGTTGACAACCGCTGTCAGCAGGAACACAGTTTTCGTGGAATCGGCGTAGTTACACGAGCAGGATGTGCTCGGTATATCTCTTCCGGATGGCGAGTTTGCTACCGTGCTGTTCGGTTGAACTGTGCGGGACTCTTCTTTCGGAACGGACACGTTGGCTTTCGGTTCTCGGTTTACCTCGTCGTTGTGGAGTTGTGTATGATGCCGTTTCTGACACTTTTGGCAGCACCTCGGTGATGAACACTCCTTGGAGCTGTGCCCCTTGCGCAGACAGTTGAAACACACACCAGTTGTGCGTACCTTCTCCATCCGTTTGTCAAAGGATATGTTACCAAGCGCATTGCATTGGTAGTTGCGATGTGCACCTTGGCAGAAATCACAAACCTCCTTGCTGATTGGTGTGGTTGCGGCGGCATGGACCTTCGGGTTGCTTGCTTTCGGTTGGAATGCTTGTACCTTCGGGGTCGATTTGGAAGCGGGCTGCGCATTAACCTTCTGGAAAGCTGTTTCGCAGTTCTCCAACATTTCACATCTCGATTGCAGGAACGTAATGGTTTGCGCATACTTGGGTAGCACGCCCTTCTTCTGTGTGCCTTCCCATGCCATCCTGGTCGTGTTGTCCATGGCGGTCGTCAGCATATGAACCAGAAACAAATCGGAAATACCGAGGAATTCCTGTTCCAGATACTTCAGGCTCTCGACGTGACGGGTGCACTCATCGAGCAGACGTCGCACCTCCTTGTGGGATCCGGATGACATTCCTTGCAAGTTGAACAGACCACGAACGTGCGTCTCGACTATGATCCTTTTGTTTTCATAGCGATCGGTGAGAATGGTCCACGCTTGCTGGTAATTACCTTCGCTGATTACTTTGGCATCCAGAGCACCTGTTGCTGCACCAACCAGAGCCTTGTCCAGATGATACAGCTTGATCGCGTTCGAGTCTCCTGAGTTGGCCATCAAGTCTTGGAATATGGCCTTGAACTTCGGCCAGTTGGCATAATCACCATCGAAGGTTGGAATTGGAGCCTTCAACGGTTGCTGTTGGACGATGATTTGTTGTTGCGGGGCTTGAGCACGAACACTGGCATTTTCGTGTGCCATGATTAGCTCATCGATGGTCGTGCGGACGAAGTTGTATCGGTCTTCAAATGCGACATAAACTTCCTCCTGCTGTTGAAAACTTTCTTGGGGAATGATAGCAACCAGTTTGCTATGCACTGCGCTGTATTCGTTGTAGGCCACATCGATATTCTTCATGTACGTCCTGAGTTGTGAGAGGCTCACCAAGTTTCGAGCGGCAACAAGCGCCCTTTGCACACGCACTACTTTCATGGTGACCTGGTCTCGCTGGCGGGAAAGCGACGTTATTTCCTTCACGGTTTCGGAATCAGCACTGATTTCCCATTCTGCAAATCCTTCGAATATTGCTGACTCGTCGTGCTGCTTCTCCTTGCCTGTGCCCTCAACTGCTTCCTTAGCAGCAGGCTTACCTTTCGGGGTTCGATCCACTGGCATAATGAACTCGTTGTCACGTCGTACGTTACACACAGCACGAGCACGTATGGTTTCGGAATAGCGGTTCTGTAGAAAAATCCTTCGGCGGGCGGGTTGAAACTTGCGAATCGGATTCGCAAGCGGCGGTGATCAATAATTGATTCCTCTCCTGGCGGTACACGTCGTGGTTGGCACACCACGGAAGCGTGTCGGAATACACTCGGTCGAGTGGCGATGGTGTCGAATCCTTTCCTACGGGCGGCGCTGGATCCGGTTCGATACCGTGGCCAACTCCGGTGGGTTGGAAGTGGACTGTATTTCGTTCGGATTGAAAGATTCAACACACTAATCAAATTATCACCTTTACACTACTTTTATTCTAACTAGTTCACTATTTCTCTACAGATTGCTTTCTTACTTCACTGGATGTAACTTGGATGGTGGTCGGAATAATACTCAAAAAAACGCTGGCTGGCTGTGTCGCTTTTATAGCAGTCGTCCTATCGTATTTTGCTACTTTTGGTCCTATATACTTGCCTGCCGTGCGCTACGGCGAGCAGCAGGCAGCAGCATGTTGAAGAGAAGTATATACTGCTTCTCCCTTCTCGTTCGGTGTCCTTAAAATTCTACCTGGAGTGCGTTGTTGCCACGATGGGTGGTTTGAATGACGATCGTTTGCGTTGTGTTTTGGAAGCTACTATAGCTTGTTTCGCACGGAACAAAAGTCTTGACTTTTCTGACGTTTCAGAACTTCTTAAATGTTCCTGCAGCTAGTATAGATCCGCAATAAAAATCTGATAGCATCCTTGAAGTTCCGGGAAAGTTGAAAAAAACTGGCGGGAGTAGATGAAAGAATCATTCGAGCGAAGGTTGAAGAAGCTTCCACGGTAAGGTGGAAGAAAATTCCAAGGAAAGTTCGATGAAACTTCAGAAAATTTAAAAATAAATAAAAACTTCCGGAAGTTAAATAATGTTTATAAAATATTTCTCGATTCCCTAGGAATTACCGGAAAGAGTCATCGACTATTTCTCGATTGATGGGTAGCCAAAAACGGTCAGGAAATGCAAACACTAGTCGAAAGAGTATCAAGTATAAGGCATCATTAGAGATGATTGTTTAGAATTTTGAATGCTAAAAAAATATGAGGTATTCAAGAAGATACAAGTCTCTCACAAAAATTTTCTCCAAAATTCGAGCGCGGGCAGGCAATAATTCGGATTATTAAAAAAAAAATCGGTATAATTCGGTATACAATCTCAAAAATCGGTATTCTGAGGAACCTTATCTGTATATCGGTATCTAATTCGGAAATCAGTATAAATACCGATAAATCGGTATATCTGGCAACACTGAGTGCAGGTGAAGGTAAACCCATGAAAAATCGACAATTTTTGTCCATTTTTTTAAAATGCAAACGTTACACAGAAATTATGAGGAGCATTCTAAAGAATTAATGGGAATTTGAGAAGAACTGAAACAGAAATGCCTATGGTAATTCCATGGGGATTTCAGGAGAATACTTATAGCGAACTCGTTTATTATCAGGGTTGGAAACAGTGCGAAACCGAACTTTTAGTCAGTTCGAACCTCAACCTGAGCTAGGTTTTAAAAACAAACGAGCAAACTGACGTTTATCAGGAAACAAGCAGACCCGATTCAGGTTGGAACTGAATAATAAACGAATTCACTAGTAGTGCATGCTGAGCAGAACTCCAAGCAGTGTTTTCGGGGAATTTCTAGAATTATGAATAATATGAAAAGAGTAGGGGGTCGTAAAAAGTCACATTAGCGACTAAATTTTAAAAAAATAGTCACTAAATTTGATGGAAAAAAGTGACTTTTTAGTGACTGACTTGAAAATAGCACCATAGTAGCACACTTGCCACAGACCGCTTGTGAGACCTCAATGTAACTCAGTTTAGTCACAATCAAACTACTGCAACCTTTTGTGACAGATGTGTGCTCCTTGGACAGCATTTGTGCAAAAATTTACATCAAATGGTAAAGAACTGTCTATTCAACGACAATATTTTCAAATTTTATCAATAACCATTTTACTGCTTGCAACTTAGTAACAACGAAGATTGCGGATGCAGGAGATATACGATTTAAAAAAACAACTCAACTTTTTGCTATCATCATCTTTATTTCATAAATAAATGCACATCGTAAACCTCTGCCAGACGATACAAATACCTGGAACGTTAAAAAAAATCAAGTTTCATCTTACACAAATAAGACACATCTCTTGCATCACCCGGCATTCCATGCGCCATCTTCAGACCTAACCTAAATGAATGCAAAACTTGTTTGCTCGCCATTATTGGCTGTCGTCAACACCGGCCACCACCCACCTTCATATCTGCTAGCTTCTGCCCGCCGAAGAACAAGGAAAGTAGGAAGACGTTCTACCGGCGGTTTTGTGTAGTCAAAACACAAACGGACAACGACTACGCAAAACTCTTGTTTGATCTTTCCTCTTCGCCATTGTCGCTGCTATGATCGTTGTCGTGATGCCCTAGTCGCATATGCCACACTCCAGTTTGTGTTAGGCTAAGAACGAATGCGGGAAGAAACATTCCAGAAACACACATTTTCACTTTCAATCCAAGAAGTATAGAGCGAATGATGGGTTGCTGGCCAGCCGGCGGCAAAGCGTGTTCCACTGTCAAAGGCATGCTAATTAGACACTTCAGTTCGTCGGTGGCGGTGGCGGTTGCGGGCAGTGCTTACAAAACAAGATATACAAACTCGCACAAGTCGAAAAATGTGGGAACAAAACAGGTGTGATGGGGAATCTCGTCTGTGGCGGTGATAAATTGTCATAAATTCTTCGGCTAATCGGTATGTTTGCAGTTTGATGAGCCCAGCGAGAAAAAGTGGCATGTTGTTTGCTGATTTTGAGTATCGAACTGAACGGAAAAACAAATATTTACGGCGTCCCGTTCAAATTTGGTAGCTTTTGCGAGTTGCAAATCTTCGCAACGATTTGCATAAAAAATTCTGTGATGTTTTTGTAGAATCCCTCAAACGATAGAATTGTTGGAGTCGTACTCGGAATCTGAAACGGAATTTGTTTATAAATTCGTCATCAGTTAAAATAAAGTGAGTTCTTATCGATGATTTATAGATCAGATTATGTTTTTAAAGTTAAGGTTCTGGTTAAGCGGTGCGCAATCATTTGTTTTAGATTTTATCATATTTGTGCATTGCTAGAAGTTTTCTTGTCAAGTCTCGTTTACGGGCGGCAAAATTCTCTTGAATTGGAAAAACTCTCACCCCTCTATTGAGAAATAAATAAGATCTCCGGACTAAGCATTTTTTTTTTTAAGAGTACATGAGATGTATTACAACATTTTTGGCAAGGCTAGTTTTTCCCATTTTTGAGCTTTACGAGATATTTTTTTTTCCTTGATTTGCTTCCCGTCGACTTTGTTTTCCGTGCTGAGCACCAATGCTACCGACGCCAGGGATGCAGCACCCACACCTGGACCCTACCTATCGACCCATCAACTCATGAACCGGGGACCAACGGCTTTACTTCCCATGCGAAGGAAGACGTGATCAGAGATTTTATGCCTCAGAACATCCCGGCGACGCCGACTGCTGGGGTGAGAGATAATCACCACCGGCGCCGGTTATTTTTTCTTAAATATTGTGTATTTAAAGATCACAGATAAAACCAACCGAAAAATCATGGTTCTTGGTAATGGACAAGTTTTAGGACTCTGACAGTTGAAGAATTGAATTATGATGAGATTGACAAATAAATTGAGGAGAATTGTAGAGGAATTCTAGGGATAATTCTGAAGGAATTCTGGAGAGAATTCAAATGAAATTTGACTAGAAACTCAGGTAATTTTGAGAAGTGTTTCAAAAAAAAAAACTACAAGGGACATCCCTATTGGTTGTACGCAATGGTAACGTAGGACTACGTGGTCTCATATAATAAATTTATTTGTTAATTTGTTAACTGCAGCAGGAGCTTGTGTTTTGTGCAGGAATAGGAATTTGAACGGGATTCTCTCTGTATGACGCACTTGACATAGATGGCCCGTAGCGACTCACGAAGAGCTACTGATTCCGATCAATAGCGGTGCGGCTTCTTCCTCCTATGGATGCTCATGTGGGCTGCAGCTTGCTGCTTGCAGGCAGTATTTCGTTGTGTACTAGAGAACACCACCATTCAGGATTGAATAAACACCGTTTGTTGAGACCGGATGGAATTCAACTTTGAAATCTGTGTTAGGGAAATCGATTTTCACAGGCAATCGGTGATAGTTTTAATGATCATAGCCAGGCATGGAAAATCATTTGCATTCATTTCATACATTCATTTACATTCATTTGCCTATAACTTTTTTCATCAACAGCATTCCGCAAAATGATGTAAAGAGCTTTTGTTATTAGCTACAACTTTTGCTCATAACTCAAATCGGTATCTCTTATGCATCACGAACTAGAGCGGGCAGAACTTGTTACTGTTTTCCAGTGAATGTAAAATACATTCACTGAAAAACAGTAGTGGCTTCTGTTTGCTCTGGTTCGTCGTGCATAAGAGATACGAATTTGACTAACTGACAAAAGTTGTAGCTAATAACAAAACCTACAAAAGCTCTATACAACAATTTGCCGAATGCTGTTCATCCGTGCAATTTTCAATAGTGACATTTTGAAAAATGATAAATTGTTAATATTAACAGAATCATAGAAAAATTCCTATCGATTGTAGTATTAAGAATTAAAATCCATCATCTCTGGATCAAAATAAGGCCACTTTCATTCCGCGACCGACTTTGGTTTTTGAAATTGCACCCCCAATGTTGCCTTCAAGAACATGGTATGATAGATTTAAACATATCTAGATAGAGCTGTAATTGGGCGTAACAGCTTTTGTAAATAATGACTTCTGTCGATGATTTTTAGGAATTCACGCAAACCAACTTTACCGTCGGGTGGACTTCCCTTAGCCTATTTGATGATGATGTTGATTTGCGTGGGCGAGCTATGACTTTCAATACATCATCGAAAGAAGTCATTGTTTACAAAAGCTGTTAGGCCCTAATTCCAGCTCTATCTTGATATGGAAACTGACACCCGATTGATGACCTTGGCAAATGTCCAAAAAAATACTCTTTAACAAATTTATGGTGGTCCTGAAAAGGATCGTTTTGTCGTGATGGTAATGCTGCGCTATAAGGGTCAACACGGATGAGGCTGGTGAGCTGTATGTTGTTTGGAATGCGGGTGACGCACTTGGCATAGATGGCCCATAGTGAGTCACGAAGAGCTATTCCGATCAATAGCGGCCTGGATTCTTCCTCCTTCTATGTATGCACATGTGGGCTGCAGCTTGCTGCTTACAGGCAGTCTTTCGTTGTGTACTGGAGAACAATGTTTAACGCCACACGCCGAAAGCACTGCTGCTGATGACCACCAAACACGGTGATTGGACTGAATCTGATCAGCGGTTGAGGGCAGCCTGACGAAATTTCCAAAATGAATTCCAAGGAGAGGTGAGAGGTTCGGAAGGGAAGTAAAGCCGTTGGTCCCCGGTTCATGAGTTGATGGGTCGATATGTAGGTCCAGGTGTAGGAGCTGCCTCCTTGGCGTCGGTAGCAGTGGTGCTCAGCACGTAAAACAAATCAAGGAAAAAAAGAGAAGTGCATGAAAATTCCTGAGATTTTCTCAAGGGCAATTTGAGAAGAGGTTCAAATAAATTCTATCAAAAATTACCATGAGGGGAAATTATAAAAAAATGGGAGAATATTTTTCTAAAATATAAATGGCATACCAAGGCGTATTTCCATCGAATATTTCAAAGTTAAGTCTACAAATCGACGGAACGATTGGCTCGACAAAGAGTGTAAGGAACGCTCTACAAATAGGGATGTACCTTGGTGGAACAACAGGCTACAGAAACTTCGTAGAAAAGCCCGGAAGCTTTCCAATAGGGCTAAACGAAGTGGGAACAATTTAAGGAATCCCTCACCGCCTATAATAAGGAAATACGGAGATCAAAGAGGATACACTGGAGGCATACATGTGAGAACATTGAAAATACTCCAGCAACTGCTAGGTTGCAGAAAATACTCGCTAAAGATCATTCCAATGGTCTGGGCTCTTTTGAAAAAAGAGGATGGCTCTTTTACTACTTCTACAAATGAAACGTTAGAGTTGATGATGAGAACGCATTTTCCATGTTCTATTATTAATTCAAACGAAGACCAAAACGTAACGACAACAGCAATTGGTATCGAGGAAACCAGGACGGATATTCATGAAATATTGAATGAAACGACTGAGTTAGACAGAACAAGAGCTGATGCTTGCACTTTGGCCAACAAAATCTTTACTGAAAGAAAAGTTGAATGGGCGATTGACTCCTTTGAATCTTTCAAGTCACCAGGATGGATTTTTTCCTGTACTACTACAGAAGGGAAAAGCGGTTTTAATGCCCATTCTAACAAAGATATTTGGAGCAAGCTTAATTTTAAGCTATATACTGGCAGTGTGGCAACAAGTGCGGGTTATTTTTTATCCCCAAGGCTAATAAAAAGGATAAAACTTCACCAAAATCCTTCAGGCCAATAAGCTTATCGTCTATTTTGCTAAAAATAATGGAAAATACAATAGATGAACACATAAAGTCATCATATTTAGCTACAAATCCTCTGAGCAAATATCAATTTGCATACCAGGAAGGTAAGTCATCAGTAACAGCACTCCATACGGTTGTTACAAAACAAGAAAGCAACCAAAGGATGCCCGCAAGGAGGCTCTATTGTAGTCTTTAATAGTTGATGATCTTCTCAAACATTTAATAGCCCAAGGCTTCGAAATAATTGGCTTCGCAGATGATATAGTCATAATTGTACGTGGCAAATGTGATTGTATTATCGCTAACAGAATGCAAATTGCTCTAAATTTTGTCTCATCGTGGTGTGATAGGGAAGGATTAAACATACATCAACTAACAATTTTAGCTGAAGACTAGCTTATACAGCCAAAATGTGCCTTAGGCAGGTAGTTTTTGGCTGTATAAGCTGAATTGCAGCTAAAATTGTTTGTTGGGATCCTTCTAAAACTACTATCATGCCATTTACCCGAAAGAAGAAATTTTCATTAGACAACATTAAATTGAAAGGCACACTTTTGGAACTTTCTAATGCTGTCAAATATGCATCTAGAGCAGGCAATAAACAAAGCTACTAATGCTCTATGGATATGCAAAATAATATTCGGTAAACAGTGGGAATCGAAGCCGCAAATGATCCATTGGATTTACTCGGCAATTGTGAAACCCAGGATTACTTATGGTGCATTGGTCTGGTGGACAAAAACAAAAGAGAGTGTTGCTCAGAGAAAGTTAGAAACATTACAAAGGTTAGCAAATCTCTCAATAATAGGTGTAATGAGAAGTACACCATCGAAGGCATTGGATGCTTTGCTTTATATGCTACCATTGCATCAATTAGTACAATTAGAAGCCGAAAAGTGTGCACTTATGATTACAAGGTCAGTGAAACTCTTTGAAAGAGACCTTAGAGGACATCTTAGGATTCTAAAAACTGTTAGTATCAACTCTCTAGTAAGGAACAACGAAGACTGAATGGAGAATAGACACAATTTCAATCGACTTTTTAAAGTATTTGACCCTGGGCGTAATTCATGGCAATTTGGTGGCCTGGTTCTTCGTCCAGGATCGATTGTTTTTTATACAGGTGGGTCAAGATTGAACAATCAAGTGGGAGCAGGAGTAACTGGCCCAGGGATGGACCTATCGGTTCCTATGGGTTGATGGCCAACTGTGTTCCAAGCTGAAATCCAAGCAATTTTAGAGTGTTCCATTATATGTTTGCGTAGAAACTATAAGAGTTCAAATATATGCATAATGTCCGACGGTCAAGCTGCTCTTAATGCTATAAAATCGGCGATATGTTCATCAAAAGTTGTCTGGGAGTGTGTTCAATCACTTCAAAAATTGTCTTGTCACAAACAAGTCAACTTATATTGGGTTCCTGATCATTGCGGGATTGACGGAAATGAAAGAGCTAATGCACTAGCACTTTTGTGGCTTATCGGCTGCATCTCTAAGAATGGAGCTAAAAGCGTGGGAATCTTCATAAGTGGAGGAAAACTGGAAGAACACTTCTTTTGCTAGGCAGTCGAAGCGATTCATTAATCCAAACATTTATTTGACCCACAAAATTCTGGAACTTTATCATTTCACTTAAAAAAATATTGATATACTTGGTGCACAAGTTATAAATTTTTATGGTTTGCCATGTCCAGAAAAATCTGACAACTTCAACTTAAATAATCCATGAAAATTTTCGACTTCAAATTTGCCACCTGTGGGTGACATTTCATATAGACCATTCGGTCTATTTTGTCTGATAAAATAAAAAAAAAATTGTTCTAAATTTTTTGAACTTGATACAAATGAGAATTAGGGAAAATTGTTACAAATCTCGGATCCAGAAAATGTTTTAACATTCCGTAGTCTGTACTAATAAGAATTTGAAAATTTTGATTTTGAGGCTTTGAAATTTGACAATTGACAATTTTGAATTTTAAAAATTGTTGTAATTAAATATTTTACTTCAGAGCTTTCCACGCCAAATGACAAATCGGAACAACATAAAACGATGCATAATTGTATGTTATGGGCAATCATTCACATTTTTACAACATTCCACCAATTTGGATGTTGTTTTTTGACGTAGGATTACGTCTTTCATCAACATATTGGGGGGTAAAATTTCAAAAAACCAAAATCGATCGCGTTACGAAAAGTGGTCAGGTTTTGACCACTTATAACTCTTTCAATAGCGGATGGATTTTAATTCTAATCAAGCCAATCGTTTGGAAAATAGTCTACAAATCTTTTAAAATTAACATTTTGTGAATTTTAAATAGGTTTTTATTGAAAATTACACAAATGTACAGCTGTTGCGCTGGTGATCAAAATTATTACCGATTACCTGCAAAAAACGTGATTCCCTGACACAGTCGCCGAATATTGATACCGAGCACGTAATCCTACGTTCAATCTACGGTCGCATCTATGTAATATTTTGATAAATAGTAGCACAAAAACATCACTTTGAACAAAATTATGTCTGAGACAAAGTTGTAGAGAAAAAGAAAGTCTTTCTGGGAAAATATTCATTAATTGTTTTTTTTTATGTAGTGTTGAGTAAAGTGAATTTAAACTAAAATATTTCAAAAAGTGTATCGTATTTTTTATTTTTTTTCTTTAAATATATGTATGCTCATGAAAAAGGCATACCTTTGAAACAGTTAAAACCATGAACACTTGGAAATTGACAAAAATCGTTGAACAAGAACTTTTGGTCAAATATTTGAACTTTTTACTCGTACGCTTTTTCATGTAATTTCTACACAGGAAACAATATTTGAGACTAAACCGTTATCTGCGCAAAATTTACGTTAACAGCCTAGTTAACAAGAAATTTAAAAATATTACTTAAAGTTGATGTTCTACGATTTTTGGTAAATGTTCAAATGTCCATGGTTTTAAATATTTAAACATTTTTTATGAGCTTTATTTAAAAAAATATGAATATTGAAGACATAAAATTTGGGGTATTTCAAGTTTGACTCTTTTTTGAATTTTTACTAAAAAAAAAACGTGTATAAAGACTGGAACGAAAAATTGGTCGACAAAAAATCGTTTCTTTCAGTCAAAATCCATATCACAAAAAACTTCTTAAATTTCTTTTGGTAGTTCAATTCATATATTTAAAGGAAAAAATGTTCGTTTATTCTTTTGGTTTGCCAAATCTGAACTGCCGTGCCTTCCACTTAACCCCTTCCATTAAATTTTGCACAGTGGTCTCATCGACCTTATTCGCCGCCGAACGCCAGTTAGATTAAACCGCTGCTCGTTTTCCATGGATTTATTATTTTTTTTTTTTGAGGTTCCGTTTGACCAAGGCCCAATACCGTTCGATAGGGCGGAGTTCTGGGCTGTTAGGAAAGTTGTGGTCTTTGGGTACCACAACCACGTTGTTCGCATCGTATCACTCGCCTTTTTCCCATAGTGGCAAGTTCAAGTTCGCCAGAGCAGCACAGGTCTATTATGTTGCTTTAGGAATGGTAGCAGCCGCTTTTCCAGGCACTCCTGGACGTAGATCTCTTGATTGATAGTTCCCGTAGTAATTAAAATGCCGCTTTTTAGACCACACGTGCATATGGCCTGCCAGACGAGATATTTTTTCGGGAACTTCGATAGCTTAATGGTTTTGAAAATTTCAGCCACCTTCCCTTTTCCTGATGCGGTATAAAACTCCTGTCCCGGGAGCTGCTTGAAATCCGCCTTCACATAAGTTTCGTCGTCCATAACGACACAGTTGAACTTTGAGAGAAGATTCGTATACAGCTTTCGGGACCGCTGCTTTGCCGAAGTGTTTTGTTTGTAATCTCGGTTCGCCACCTTCACCTTCTTAAACGTCGACATCCCTGCTCGTTTCTTGGCCCGCTGAACAGTATGGGAGACACTGAGCTTGTCGCTGCAGCGACGTCCCGGGTGGAGAGTTTAAGATTCCGCTTATATTTCATCGCCACTTTCTTCGTCGTCTCGTCGTCGCTGCCACGTCCGGATTACGATTTCCGCCGCTTCTAGACTTCCTTGCGGACGGCAGACGCTCCCAAAACACTTTTAAAACGTTTGTCACGGGCGATTTGGCCACATCCAGCAATTTTGCCAACTTGGCGTGTGAAAATGTCGGATTCTCTTGCTGCGCGAGTAAAATTTTGACACGCTGCTCCTCTTGCTTGGACGTCATTTTGAAAACTGGAGAGCCAACGGTGAAAACTCATCATAGCAACCATTGTATATACACTCAACTTCGAAATGCAGCATTACAGGTTTTTTTAAATGCATTATCAGAAATACCAGTTTGAAGTTGACCAATGTTTGCGCGTTCCAGACTTTATTTATCTCAGAATTACTTTACGTTTCTAAAAAACTTTGTCTCAGACGTCATTTCAATCAGAAGGGATGTTTCAACAGTACAATTAATTGGAAAAGGGTAAAGACGCCATTTTGAATAAAATACAAGATCGATTTTTTTATTTGCTAAAATACAAATTGTTGCCCATAACACATAGTTTTGCAAAGTTTCATGAAAATCGGAGAAGGTCGAGCCTTAATTTTTTATTATTTTATTCTATTTGGCCTGGACCTGGTCTTAACTCAATATGATGCATTATAAAAAGTTTTCAAAATATCGAAAAAAAAAAATCATTGTAATCGGTTCTTGCAAATTTTCAAGGCTCTTGGAAGAATTTTCAGTTTTCAAACAGAATTCTGGTGCGAATACCTATGGAAATTTGAGGAAAATTTAAATAGAAATTGAGTGTTCATTAAAAAAAAGGGCTGAGCAGAATTCCTGCAATTTTTTTTTGGAAAAATTGTGAGGAGTTCTGACATAATTCTGCGAAGCAGGGGAAAATGCCTCTAATGTTGGCCTATGGATCTAAGATTGGGCCCATCGCTAGAAATTTGCTTTTTATCAATTTTATCTAGATGAACCGCGTCATTGGGACGGTACTAATGGATATTTTTGGTCACTATTGAAAATTTAGTCGATTGCTGAATTTATGTATGGGCCCAAATTAGGGGCATTTAGGCCAACATTACACACTATTCCATGGGATTTATGGGGAGAAGAAATAATGTTCTGGATGGAATTCTTATGTTATTATTGAAATAGTTCCAAGGGAGTAGTGTAGTGAGGACATATTCAAGGTGGTTTTGATGAGAATTGTATAGGGATCTTAAGGAAAACATTAGGTTAATTTAGAGAATTGTTGTGGTAATTCTAAGAGAATTATAAACATAATATAAGGGAACAGAATTCAAGTGAAAAATTGGAGGAATTTTTATGAAGTTTTCAAGAAAATTCTAAGGTATCTCTGATGATAATTCCAAAGGATTTCTGATGAAATTTCCTAAGGGTTTCTGAAGGTTTTCTGATGAGAATTCCGAAGGGTTTCTAAGAAGAATTTTAACTAGAGTTCAAAGAAAATTGCTAGGTGATTTTTATGAGAATTGTATGGGGGTCTTGAGGTGAGCATCAGGTTTATTGTAAGGAGCACCCTTCGATAATTATTATGAAAATCCAATTGATTTATAGCGACTATAACATAGTCATGACACATGGTAGTCTAGTCGCATAGGAGTATTGAGCGAACACCCAAAACTTGATAACTTCAATGAAATATAATTCAAAAACAAACATTATTCTTTGATATGTTGGTAAAAAGCTTATATTTTCAAGCAAAAATATAAAAATATACTGCGCCTTCTGTCTACAACCCATGAAAAATCCCAATTTTTTAACATCGTTATATTTTTGCACCTTGAAGTGGAAATACGTATTGGATACCGAAACTAATTAAGTGGTATTAAATGGAAGATATCCTTTTTTGCTGTTTTAATTAGTATCACATATTAGAGATATGCATAAAAAGAATACAGAATGTGTAATGTTTCACCGCACAAACATTATTTTATGTGATCGTCGGAAAAAATATTTTTTTAAATTTGCATCTTATCATAAGTTTCCCCAAATAGATTCATTTTGGAAAAAAAAAACTTGCTCCATTGAACTCCAATTTGTTGGAAGAAACGGAAACTTACATTTGATGTTCATGCCATTTGTTTTGGTGTAAGAATTTGAAACTCTTCCTAGAATACATGCCATGTCAGATCGAATTATGACGAAATCACCCCAGTTCCGATAAGAAGTTTCCATGAACCGAGTCGCAAATGATTTGAATGTTTTGATCAGGCGCATAGTTTGTTAACCCTTCCTCTATCAGGCAGCGGAGATTCTCGCTCGTGATCTGATCTGATCTGATTGGCATCTATCCACATGACTCATCCTTCGATCCTAACACGTCATTGTGTACGAGCGGAGTTCATTTGCCCGGAGGCTCAAACTACTCGTACAATTCGAACAATTTATTGTGAGAATGATGAGCGATCGCACTCATGTTTGTAAACATAATTAGTCCGGATGGTATTGTGACCCATATGTAGGCACTAATTATGACTAATCATGTTTTACTCTTCATCCAACTGGTTCCCTTCCTGAAACTGTGAACCTATTTACGGGTGATTCATAATCATGCTTCACCTCTTCATAAGCTTTCACACCTGAACCGATCGCGTGTGAACCAAACCACGTTCGTAAAGTTTTTCAATCTTCCGAGTCGAGCATCGTAGAATTAATTATGGCTGTCCTTCGACGATGCTAATGCCCTTTACTTTAGGTTTAGGACCAAGACATATGAGTATTCAGTTGATTTAGGGATTCAAATTCCTACGGATTTGCTCCATAGCTAACTAAGTATATCCCACCGAAAGACGAGCGAAGAAGATGATTCCGCTCACTGCACTGATGTAAACAATAACACAAAACGTGTAGATAACAGTGATAATGACCTCAAAATGCCGACACTGATGCTGGCTGGAAAGAAGAAGGCTCCGCCGTCCGCTTGACGTCTTCACCACTACTGTAGATTTACCCTGATTGCCTCATTGCACGATTATTCACTTCTGTTTGAGTACGGTCAGCAATGAGAGTGATAGCGATTAACTACTACTTAATCCTGTTAGGATGGGTCATTCCCACCTACCTCAACTGACTTCTAGTATAGAGGAAAGTCCAATGACTTCCGTGCAGAAGCAGCTCTTGCTTCGGTTTTTGAATGCTATGCATCTTTGGCCTATAAATGGAGCCACGTGAAAAAGGCGCACCTAATCGCAGACCCAAATCCGTACAAACCCGAATGATGGTCGATTGAGGAACGCGATCATGCAACTTTTTTCGGGACCAACTTTCTTTTTGTGCGCGGGCTTTTGTTATTGTTATTATTGCTTTCGTTGTGCTGTGGAACTGCTTTGCAAAACAACAACATCTGGGACAAACACCTCACTTAACCTCGAAAAAAACTGATGAAAGAAAGCTTCGTTCCCGGAGGGAGATTGAAATGGTGATAATGCTCCTCCGGACGGACGGCGGTGGCATCAGGGCGCCGCCGCTGCCGCCACCGGTGGTTGTGGGAAAATGTTGGTAGTACTACGTCAGAGGTGGAAGGAAGCAGCACGCTCGGCAGCAAGAGAAAAAGGCGGCTTGATTAATACCACTCCATGGCAGCACGATTACAAGTTTTCTTGTATAACCGAGAGACTCCCGGGATTATGTGGATCGAGCGGCGCTGGTGTGCCCATTCGAGTTCGTTGAACTGCTGGTTGGTTTGACCAACTTTTGAACCGGAGGAAGTGAGATTAGTTTTCACCGGGTAACTGGGACAGATGACAAATGGGACGGGGATGAGTTCTTTGTTGATGGTGAAGGGACCGAAATGTTTGTGCTTAGGAATTCAGGTTTAAATTGGATACCGATGGAATGGGAACACTTGTATACAGTGTTATTAGATGAGAGTATTTATAACGATTGAAGTTCACGAAGCATTATAGATTTGACCTTGTTAATTCTATGCTTAATAACTTGCATGGTTCGTCTAGATAAGAGGGATCGGATCATCACCGCCTAATAATTTCCAAATGGGTCATTGCACCGCCAAAGATTTGACCGACAGTTTTATAGAAAAGCACAGAATTTTCATAATTTTCTGGAGTTGTGAGTTGCTCGAATGGTTTTCAGGACGTAGAGATTTATATATGTACACTACAGGCTATAGGAATCTTTTGATAACCGAGATTGAAATGTTTTGGAAGCTGATAGTTTTTTGGTTTAAATATTTTATAATTTCAAGAAACTCTTCCCTCTGTTAAACATTATTAGTTCTCACAAACGCTACTGTTCTTGTAGGTACTGTGATGGCCATAGTCATCACAGTGTAAGACTCCTCAAGCTTTCCAGAATTATTGAATTCTGGTTTCTCACTCTTCTTTCGAATCACTAGTCTCAAAAGTTTTTTTTTTCAAAATATATACAATTCTTCTAATTTTAACTATGTTCTCCTTCTTTTTGTCATCTGCATCTGGATCATAATTGGTGTTCGGTGATTTTTTTTTTCAGCTGCGAATAGACTTTCAACGAAATGGCCGTCGGCGGTTATGCGTAAAGGTCATTCGTGACATGTTCGGGGATTTGATTTGAACTCTTTAGTGACTTTGCCGTGAGAGGCATAAATGTCAACCACTATGCGAGGGCCGTCCTCTCAGGGCACGTCATTTGGACAACTTTACATCGATTATTTTTGCTAGGAATTAATTACACATTTTGAATAGTTGAAGATGCCCAGTTTCAAATAACAGACTTAAAGTGGTATTTTTTACGATAGATGAGGAGATGAAAGTATCGAGTTGATAGTTCCGTTAGAGTGCTGCATTGTGAAAATTGTATATAGAGAGTAGAAAGCGAGCAAGGAAAACTTTAAGGAAGGTACGAATCGGGTTTTTTTTCCTCTGTTCAGGACCTAACACCACTGCGACCAGTAACTTGATCTATTGTAGTATATCCCGTGTCCTTAGTTTAGTGCATGTCGTATTACTCCATCACTATTGATAAATCATAAAGTATTCGATTTGTTTACAAATTATAATTCTTGCATTTCTCGCAAGAATCCGACTCTAATTGAAAGATCCCGCTATTTATACACTCTCCAAAGACGCGCCCCTTCTATCAGTCAAAATTGGATTCTTTAGCAACAAAATTAAGGAATGACACCGATAATGACCATGCATCAGAACCCTTGTATTAATCACTTCAAACTAGGGAACAACGAATAGAAGATTAGGAATCTCATAGATGAAGACTAACTAACTCATTTTTCCTTGTTTCGAGATCATCCTGGATGGACAAAGCCGTGTCTTGTCACTATCAACAAGGCATAAAAAGTAACAAGGACTAAGATGTGTTCCTTAGATTACTGAAAAATTCTGTTCCCCTAGTTTGAAGTAGTTAGGACTAGGAATCGGTGGTAGATCTTACATCCCGTAACGTACCACAAAAAGGTGACCTACGTTACGGGGAAAATCGGGTTGATCATCTCTCTTTACCAAACTCCCCAGTTTGGTACCGTTTGGATACTTTGCCTTAAGGGGTCGAGCAGAGCGATAGCAGTGCTATAAAGAGCGAGCACTCAACCGAACGAGACAGCAATCACTAGTATACTGCTGTTCGGTGCGCTCAAGCCTGAGAACCATGAAAGTTTTTAATCAGTAATGATTGAACTAATGTTTGTTTAGAATTAATGATACTATTATTCATGCCTATTGAATGGTGAATGAATAGTTAAGTACTAATGGCGCATTCCTATACATTAAACAGATAGTTATTAGGGAACTGAATAACATAAACTCCAGTATGAACGGTCTTATTAAATACAGAAACACACCAACTGTTATACACCTACACTTAGCATACAGAAAACAACACCCACCACCCGGATCATGGAGGAGAAGGGAAATTTGGAATGGGACTAATGGATTAAGAAGGAAAGGGATATTTTGGGAAAAGGGAAATATATGGTCTGCTACCGGCCCGAAGAATAGCACTAGTTCTTTTCCACGCCAACCTTCGAGTTAACAAGTTGAAGAACAAACTTTATAAGTTTGATATATAATTTAAATATAAATAGTGAACAGTCGAATACGGATGGAAAAACAAAGCTGCCTAATCCTTTGAAACCGTAGAATTGGGTAGGAAAATATAAAACGGACTCCGGTAACATAACCTTCAATAGACCCTTTTCCTATTTTCCACGTGCCCGCAGGATCCATTGAGTTTTCAGCCTGCGGTGGAAAATCTCCTAAATAGAGATAATAATAATAATAATAATCCATTGAGTTTTACCTCAAAGTCACGTGTAAATCACGTGCCAACGAGTCGAAGTTCAGCCTTGGTAGGAAAGCAAGTACCGTGAGGAGTTCGCAGCGACAGGACCCCGTGTCATCCTGCACTGATACCACCGTCCGTGGCAACCGTGCCATTCATCGCACGTATAGTAGCCCCGTCCGATTTCCCGCAGCAGAGATCCCCGTGCCGACCGGCTTTTACACACATACACACACCCAGAAATTGTAAGTAGGTTTTGGTAAATAAAACTTAACTAGTGAAAGAGTAGGTGACCGTATTTGAACTTGCTGATCAGTGTCCCATATTTGTCCGGAGCCGACCTTGTGAGCTCCGTCTCTCAAGCTCGAGCTAGTCGCCGCAAAAGAGGCTGGTGGATAGCCCACCCCGTCTGGTCTCCATGGCTTTATACCAGAGACCTGGGGCATTGTGGTAATAGAGTGAGAGAGAGCGCTCAGAGAGTAACAAGTTGGAGAGGAATGGTAAGGGGTAATTCCGAAAAGAACCCAAGTAACAATTAAGGTTTTGTGAGGGTTCTGTAGACCATAATTTAGACTTTTAGAATGCTATAAAACCACGATAAAACTTGCCATGTTGCTTGGGAATTCATAAAATTTTAAAGAGAATTTCCAAGAGAGTTACAAATTGTTTAAATCACAGGGAATTTCGAGCATATATCCAACGATATTCGGAGTAGCGTACCAGAATTTTCTGCAGAAATTTTCAAGAGAATTCAATGGAGAGTTTCAAGTGAACTCCAAAAAAAATTCCAAGGGATTCTCGTAAGAGAATTTTGAGAAGAATTTCAAAGGAATTCTCAGAAAAGTTCCCTGATTTCACGGAAATTCTGGGAGAATCTGTTTTAAATTCTAGTAGGCAAACCATGAGATTTTTGAAGAATATTCCAAATGAATTTCAATGATAATTATGGAGATAAGTTGAAGCAAAAATTGTAGATAATTGCAGAGTGAATTTCAATAGTTTGCTGAAGGGAATTCCTCAAGTGCTGCACATAATTCCGAGGTTGTTATGGAGACAATTTCTAGGGAAGAAACGAAGTTAATCATAAGAGGGAATTCTGAAAACACTGACGAGAATCCCAAAGACATTGTTGAGTTATTCCAGAAATTATAAATCTTCCAATATCCTGGTAAGAGAAAACTGTGGGACTAAAATTAAAAAAAAAAAACTGTTACAGTGAGATAGACCGATCGTCTGAAAAGTACAACAGTAACAGATAAAGGGTGATACGGTCAAAATTTGGTCAATATCAATTTGACGTATTTCTTTCAATTTTGCATTTAAAAAACCTGAACACCCCTCATTTTGAAGGTGTGTGTGTGTAGAATGTTGCTCCTATTTTGATTTTGGAATTCACTCTTCAGTTGTCAAAATGCCGTCCAAGCAAGAAGAGCAGCGTATCAAAATTTTGCCCGTGCATCGCGAAAATCCGAGCTACTCGCACGCAAAGTTGGCAAAATCGCTAAAAGTTGCCAAATCAACCGTTACAAATGTAATTAAAGTGTTTGGGGAACGTTTGTCGACAGCCAGGAAGTCTGGATCGGGGGGAAATCGAAAACCGGAAGCCGCTGAGACGACAAAGAGAGTTGCCGGTAGTTTCAAGCGAAACCCTAACCTCTCTCTCCGAGATGCCGCAAATAAGCTGGGTGTATCGTCTACAACCGTGCATCGAGCCAAAAAACGAGCCGGACTATCGACTTACAAGAAGGTAGTGACTCCAAATCGCGATGATAAACAAAATACGACGGCCAAAGCGCGATCCCGGAGGCTGTACACGACGATCCTGACGAAGTTTGACTGCGTGGTAATGGACGACGAAACCTACGTCAAAGCCGACTACAAGCAGCTTCCGGGACAGGAGTTTTATACGGCAAAAGGAAGGGGAAAGGTAGCAGATGTTTTCAAGCACATGAAACTGTCAAAGTTCGCAAAGAAATATCTGGTTTGGCAAGCCATCTGTACCTGTGGCTTGAAAAGCAGCATTTTCATAGCTTCCGGGACTGTCAACGTCTTGTTTGAATAAACGTCTGCTGCCTTTCCTGAAGAAACACGGTTGTTCCGTACTGTTTTGGCCGGATTTGGCATCTTGCCATTACGGTAAAAAGGCCATGGAGTGGTACGCCGCCAACAACGTGCAGGTGGTTCCCAAGGACAAGAACCCTCCCAACACGCCAGAGCTCCGCCCAATTGAAAAAATACTGGGCTATTGTCAAGCGGAACCTAAAGAAGACCAAAAAAACTGCTAAGGGCGAGCAGCAGTTCAAGGCAAACTGGCTTTCTGCGGCGAAGAAGGTGGACAAGGTGGCTGTACAAAATCTGATGGCAGGGGTCAAGCGTAAGGCCCGGCAATTCGGATTTGGAAAAGCGGAAGCCTAACTGAATATTTTCCCTGAATTTTATACTAATTGAACTTGAAAAAGAAATTTAATTTGATTTTTTAAATAAACGATTTCACCGATTTACACGCGTTTTCCCTTGACCAAATTTTGACCGTATCACCCTTTATGTGAGAGCTCAAACTTGTGTACGCCAGACGTAAATTTAAAATTCCAACGACAGAATCTATTCTATGACATGAAAGGTTTTTTTTTCTAAATTTAACTAACAATTTCAAAATGCCGGACATTGTACATCTTAAAACATTCAAGATTGCAAATTTAACAAAAAATTAGGACTGTGACTGAGGCTTGGAATTCTCACGGATATCATATGGACTTCTGGACAAATCTTGAGCATAACAAGTTTTGTGAATTCTGGAACATTGCTAATATTTTGAGACCTTATACTTAAATTTTAGTATCCTATACTAAAGTTAAGTTAATATTTGAGCATTAGAACTTATGTTGATTAATATAATTTGATTATTATAGGTATCAAAAAACTTATATGATTTCAATACAATTCCCGGTATTTCTCTTGTCGATCTTGCAAATCGTGAAGAAGGACTACCCGGTAAGGTTCTCAGGAGGATGGCTGCAAAGTACTAGACGTTGATGGAACATTGGATGCAACAGGTGTGGTGGAGAACGACTTGTTCAAGCTGTATCAACTCAAGCCAACCGGAAGTGCGATGCTGGCTTCATGTCGAGCAACATTGGAGATGTGGCACAAGCGTTTGGGGCACATCAATGTCAACAGCGAGACGAAACTTTATAATGGAGTGGTGAAACGACTTGAAATCAGTTCAGCAGATTGTGCCTATTGTTCCGTCTTTCCGATAGGAAAGCAGACTAGACTCCATTTGGTAAGAGCGGTTCGAGAGCATAGGAGTCGCTTGAAGTAATCCATTCTGATATCTAGGGACCAATGCAATAAGCGTTATTTGGCGGTAGTCGATATTACATCACGTTTATCGATGAAATGTCTCAGTGGATGTTTGTTGAGAAAGCATTGTGGAAGCCCCCAACCCCTCCGACCCAGTCCTGCCGTCTGCCGCCTACGATCTTCATAGTCGTTCCGGGCCTGTGGTTGGATGTGGAGAAGAGGTCTTCCAACCCACTAACTATGGCGAGTATCCGCATGGTAATGTTAATGCTCGTTCGCTGCCTGATGTTTCCGTGATTTCCAGGAATAACGTTCAACCTCGTGCTACCATATGTCATAAACAAGACGTCATCATTTATTACCAGAACATCGGTGGAATGAATTCTGGTGTTAACGACTACCGCTTAGCTATATCGGACCGCTGCTATGATGTCATCGTTCTAACCGAGACTTGGCTCGATTCTTGAACGCTCTCCAGCCAGGTGTTTGGACGCGAGTATGAAGTTTTTCGCTGCGACCGAAATCCTAAAAACAGTCGGAAATCTAATGAAGGTGATGTTCTTATGGCAGTCCGCTTCGGTTTGAAGACGAGAGCTTTAGAAAATGACGCGTGGGATTGTGTTGCCGTTGAATTGAGTGATCGCACACTGTACTTATGTGTGGTGCACATTGCTCCTGACCGTGTTCGTGACAACGAACTTATCGAAACCCATTGTAGGTCCGTTTTCGCCGTAATGGAAACTGCAACTCCAGTTGATGAGATAATTGTTCTGGGTGACTTCAATCTAGCTGGTGTTTCGTGGAAACCATCTCACAGTGGCTTTCTCTATCCAGACCCTGTACGCTCTGTATTTCATACAGGATCAGTCAGCCTTCTCGATGGATACAGTACAGCAACGCTATCTCAAATCAATGACGTAGTTAACGAGAACAATCGAAGCTTAGACCTCTGTTTCGTTAGCGTCCAGGACACTGCTCCAGTTATCTCCACGGCACCTTCTCCACTAGTAAAGCAAGTTCCTCGTCATCCTTTGATTATCACTGTCCAAGATAGTCACGTTTGGGATTTTGAAGACATTTCCACAAACGTGTCATACGATTGTTGGAAAGCTGATCATAGTAGTATCATCGACGTGCTGTCTAGCATAGACTGGAGAAGCGTCCTGGACCCTGATAACGTTGAAACCGCTGCGCAAACTTTTTCACATGTCTTGGCGTATGTCATTGACAGACACGTTTCATAGAGAGTTCATCAAAAATCATCACACCTTCCTTGGCAGACGGGCCAAAAATTGACCAAGCGAGCTGCACTAAGGAAATTCACCAAGTATCGTACGCTGTCACTGAAACATCATTACGTTAGGCTCAATCATGAATTCAATTGAGTAAACTCAAGTCACATCCGAAGTCCTTCTGGAATTACGTTAACGAGCAGCGCAAAGAGTCTGGCCTACCATCGCCAATGATGTTCAACGGAGAAGTTGCTTCCATATCTCAGGAGATCTTTCGCTTGTTTTGAGACAAGTTTGCCAGCGTATTCTCTGATGAAATATTAACCCACGACCACGCTACCCTAGCAGCTACACGCAAACCAAAAATCTATTACAATGAATGTTAGTTCCGTTTCCTATCATCCTCTGTTCATAAACATCGCAACGAATGTTAGAAATTGACCATGTAGGCGATGTAATGGTTTTTTGTCTTTTTTATTTCGTGTTCCATCTACGCTTTCGACTATACCAGTAAGCTTGTAGAACGACGCACATTGTAGAACATTGTAGAACGACGCACACACTTATCTCGAATCTCTCCTGCAGAAAAAGCATACGAAGTTGAGCATGCGAGAAAATGAGCGCTTCATGTTTGCTTTTAGGCTATCCATAATATATAAGCATAGAGAGAGCAGTGGAGAAAGCACAGACATAATTAATTTCACTCACTAATACACTCCACATTTTTCGGTCTCCAATTTTCTTACATCGGACCGCAGCTAGGTATATCGCATCCTCGGTTCATGCGGTCTCCACTAACATCCTCTGATGATGAATCACACATAATTGTAAGCGAATCTTACATCCCCCGGTTGGGTGTAGTAATGTACAACTCTCCGGTCAAGCGTTGGGTGCAATTGACATCGACGTCAAGATGATTTCCACTGCCGCACAACAACTTAAGTCGTCCTTCAACCCAGTATTTCTGAAGACGCATATCGCCAGCTTGCTGACACCGTTGCAGCATCTATTCCGCAAGTCCATCTCGAGTAGTATATTTCCATCTTGTTGGAAATTTGCACATATGTTTCCTGTTCACAAAAAGGGAAACAAACGGGACGTGGATAATTACCGTGGAATCACATCGTTTAGCTCAGTTTCGAAGTTATTCGAGTTAGTCATCATGAAGCCCCTGCTCTCTCATTGTAAGCAGTATCTAAGTAGTGATCAACACGGCTACGTTTCCGGTCGTTCTACTACCACTAATCTACTTTGTCTGACAACGTATGTCACGGAAAGCATGACAGAACGGGCTCAAACAGACGTAATTTACACCGACTTGTCGGCTGCATTCGATAAACTGAACCATGCAATTGCGATTGCTAAGTTAGATAGACTCGGGTTAAATGGCAACCTCCTGCGATGGTTTCGCTCTTATCTCAGTAATCGCCAGCTGATGGTAACCGTTGGTGAATGTCAGTCTGCTACTTATCCAGCCACGTCAGGGATACCTCAAGGAAGTCACCTAGGCCCGTTGATTTTCCTGTTGTACTTTAACGACGTAAATCTGGTCCTCGAAGCCCCTCGTCTATCGTATGGGATCGTCCATTTATTATGTCACACTTTTAGGGGGAGGGTGGTTTTGGAAACTGTGACGAGCCTTACAAAAAACAATTAAGGTCCATATAAAAAATGTGACTAAGGGGGGGGGGGGTGACTAAGGGGGGGTTGGAAAATGGAACTTCCCTATGCAGATGATCTTTAAATCTATATCCGGATCCGTTCTATCGATGACTGTTACTTCCTCCAATGCCAGCTCGAAGCGTTTGCTAATTGGTGCAACTTGAACCGAATGGAGGTCAACCCCGCGAAGTGTTCAGCTATCACCTTCTCTCGCAAGAAGGAACCGATCATGTTCAATTATGTACTTCAGGAAACAACTATCAGCCGTGTCAACCACGTTAAAGACCTGGGAGTTATTCTGGATTCCCAGTTAACGTATAAGCACTATACTGTTCCCTGGTGCGGTCCACCCTGGAATATTGCTCTGCAGTATGGAACCCAAGCCATAACAATGGTGCTGAAAGAGTTGAGCCCGTTCAGCGTCGATTTCTTCGATTTGCTCTGAGGAAGCTGCCTTGGAGAAACCCTTTTCGTCTACCCAGTTATGAAAGTCGATGTCAACTGATTGATCTGGAGCTTCTACGTACTCGGAGAGACACTTCGCGGGCCCTGCTCATCGCGGATAGTTTACAGGGTAGAATTGATTGTTCTACAATCCTGGAGAAGATCAACGTGAACGTCCAACCCCGAGCGCTGCGAAATAACGCTATGTTAAGATTGCCTCAGCATCGCACAAACTATAGCATGAACGGTGCTATAGACGGCATTCAACGTGTGTTCAATCGAGTTTCTTCAGTGTTCGATTTCAACCTGACACGAGAGATGCTACGCCGGCGCTTCTCCCGTATTTTCTCTGATGCAATAAACCGTTGAATGACCATGTATTTTATTGTATTGTGTATTTTAGTAAGCTGGACTATGTATTTTAATGTTACTCACTTAAACATCATTGGGGCTACACTCAGCCTGTTGATGTAAACTAATAAATAAATAAATTCCATGTGTTTGTGGAGCGTCAGAGCAGATTAAAAATGAAAAACTTGAGAACAGACAATGACAAGGAGTACACCAACCACGCATTACAGGAATTTCTGAAGAAGACGGGAATCAAACATTTACACATCTGAACAGAACGGGTTGGCGACTTATAGAACAATTGTTGCATGTTGTTTGTAGCAAAGTTACCGAAGACATTCTATGCGGAAGCAGTAGCTGCGGCCGTGTGGAGCGGTAGGAAACCTGATCTTTCGCACATCCGTGTATTTGGGACGAAGGCAATGGTTTCATGTACAAACCAAAGCGAATAAAGCGGGATCAGAAGTGGAGTGAATTTGTGCTACCCGGATTTGAAGATATACTGTATCAAAATGCTTCCGAAAAAGAGTCGTGAGGTGAAATTCATGCAACCAAGCGAACCCATAGAAGATGAGATAGCCGATGATGAAGATTACCACGATACTTCTTCCACTGACATCAAAGTGACTGTGCTCCCACTGCGACAAGCTTCAAATCCACCTCTGTCACAGGTGTTGGTGCGTAGCGATAGGGAGCACATACTTCCAGGCAAGTAGAAAGATTTTTGGATTCAGTGCAAACAGGCTTCGAAGGGTTTGACGATTCAGAAGGCAGCCCACAGTCTGGTTTCACTGGAGTTGCTGCCGTTCCGAATCAAGAACAGGTGAACAGCGATAACGATGAGGTGTTCGCTCCAGTGGTACGCCAAACTACCTTCCGGACGTTGAGGAGGTGATCTTAATGAAACAACCAAGTGGATTCGAAGCCAATGGTAACGAGCAGAAAGTGTGCAAGCTAAAGAAAAGTCCGTATGGTCGGAAGCAAGCAGCTAAGGTGTGGAACCAGAAGCTGCAGGGCGAGCTTGCACGGGATGGTATCGAGCGGTGCAAGTCTGATACGTGCTTATATAGGAAGAGCAAGAGCGGTCACTGGTGCTACGTTCTAGTCTACGTCAATTCTAGCAAACGAGGATCGACAACTAGCTGAAACATTGGTTGGTTCCCTGAAGTATTCTTTCGAGATTAGCAAGCTAGGAAACTACCTACCTGGGTATGGAGGTTGAAGAAGACGCTAAAGGTGATTTCTTCTTAATTCAACGGAGGTTGTAACCGTTTGGTCACAAGTTCATAGGTTTTTGTCATTTATGTTATATATTCAGAACCTTCACGTTTCTTGTGTAAGAACAGCAGTATACCACTGAAATGATAGCATTCTGTACCGCTGTTAAAATGTTGTGCCGTTACGTTATGTCCACCATAGAACAACAAACAACCATACAAAACTATGATGACGGGATGAAGGAAAATTGAGAGAAAGAACGGACATTGCCCAAAATCGGCCTCTTTTAACATCAGGCGTCCGTGTGCTAAGACGCATTTTAATGAGCTAAGTGCATGGGTTGGTATTTTGAACGAGAACCAGGACTCTCCTAGCAGCAGCTAGTGTACGCTAGGGAAATTTAACGTTCAGGTAACTAAATACCCTGCACCAAAATCCGGAAACTAATTACGTTTTCGTCCGATAGTCTTTTATGTTGGACAGTAAACGGTGGAATCGTAAGTTGGGCTTATAGGAAACAATCCTGTGTGTCCCTATCGACTGCATAGGTGGAGTTGACAGCGCTATATGAAGCGGTTTAGAAGGCATTGTGTTTGAAGTTACTCATACAGGACCTAAACGACAAGCAAGCAGTTCCAATTCATGAAGATAAAGTGGTCTGAAGATGCTCGTGTTCAAGAAGTTCCACAACAGAACGAAGCATATTGCTACAAAGCTGCACTTAACTCGTGATCAAATACTGTCCAACGGAGAACATGATAGCAGACCTGTTAACTAACTTACCTTACCAATCAGGCTAAGGCCTTGTTGTCCTCTGCTGTCCGAAGAAGTCGTCTCCACTCTACTCGATCCATGGCCACAGTTCGCCAGCCTCGTAGTCTGCGAAGGGTCCGCAGGTCACCTTCTACTTGGTCGATCCACCTTGCCCGCTGCGCGCCTCTTCTTCTTGTTCCTGTTGGGTCGCTTTCTAGAACCATTTTCACTGGGTCGTCGTGCGGTATTCTTACGACGTGCCCAGCCCACCGTAGTCGCCCAATTTTTGCAATGTGGACGATGGATGGTTCTCTCAGCAGCTGGTGCAATTCGTGGTTCATTCGCCTCCTCCACGTTCCGTCATCCATCTGCACTCCACCGTAGATGGTACGCAACACCTTCCGTTCGAAAACACCAAGGGCGCGTTGGTCCTCCACGAGCATAGTCCAGGTCTCGTGGCCGTATAGGACCACCGGTCTAATCAGCGTCTTGTAGACAGTCAACTTCGTGCGGTGGCGAATTTTATTCGACCGGAGCGTCCTCCGGAGTCCAATGTAGGCACGATTCCCTGCCATAATGCGTCTTTGAATTTCTCTGCTGGTATCATTTTCGGCGGTCACCACTGAGCCCAAATACACGAACACATCGACCACCTCGATTTCGTCACCGTCAATCTGAACTCGGGGTGGGAGGCTAACATTGTCTTCC
Source organism: Ochlerotatus camptorhynchus (assembly GCF_037179485.1). Taxonomy (NCBI): domain Eukaryota; kingdom Metazoa; phylum Arthropoda; class Insecta; order Diptera; family Culicidae; genus Ochlerotatus; species Ochlerotatus camptorhynchus. The sequence continues at coordinate 139,899 of NW_027041138.1, forward strand.
CTAGAACCTCTTGCTTTCATGTATTTTTATACCTGTTAACTAAACCGTTGCCAAAGATGAGGACGATGAAACTTGCAGAGATGATTTGCCTGACCGTTGTCGTCTAGGAGGAGTGTTGAAGTTGAAGACGGAAACGATCACAGTAGTCAAGGCTATGTTACTTGTCTGATATATTGTAATATTAATTCACATATAGAACCTCGAACAAAACAGGCATTATTAGAAGTCTTCCGCGTGTTACTGAACAATAAATTCCAACCGATTTCTGAGGACCGTTTTGAGTTCAAAAAATTAGACGAGTTTCTATGGAATTTAATTATTGAAATATGCAGCTACGCAGGAACTTTCAGGAGGATTTTAAAGTAGTTCTTAGGAGAATTTGTAGGAAATTCCAAAGAAAATTCCAAGGTACGAGGAGAGTAGCTATTGATTAGGCTAAGGAGAATTGCATGATAATTCTGAATAGTATATATTGATATCCGACTCCCGGAATACCAAAACATGTGTGACTCGATTGTCACCTCGTGACGTGACTGTCGGAATAAACCCGTTTAATTCACCCCTGATCAATCCGCCTGCTGGTTACAAGTGCCTCCGTAACCTCAGTTGGTAAAGGCTAAACTATAAGGCAATACGATACTAGCGGCGACTAGGTTCGATTTCTGGTCTGGTCTAGAAATATGATATGAAATATGATAAGCTGTCAATGTTACTTTAAACCTTATTTATGTTCGAATTGAAACCAACTCATGTCATGCTGATCTGTCAGTGTCTTATCGTCTAATCGATTATCATGGATATTTAAAACAAATTTGACAACTAGATCCAAGGTTAGAGCAATATAAATGAAATTTAAAATTCTACCAAACCATTTATGCGACCTCTAAACCTTCATCAATCTTTACCATTGTTTGCACAGGTTCATATTTTAGAGGTATAAATCTATCTGGTGGGTGGCCTATAGACTGATGCAAAGTTTGAAATTTTCGCTCCACGGTGTTCAAACGGTTTCAAATCGGGTCCTGATTAGCCTCCGAAAGTTTAAACTCATTTGATAAGAAACTGACTTGGCACAAACCATTTGAAGTTTATATGGAAATTACTATGGGAAAACAAAACTTTTTGTTCATTGTCTTCTAGCCTTTTTACATATTGTACTGTTATGTTGCTATTCTTATGGAAATTTTTATCAGCTACAACTTTGCAGAAAATCTTTTTTCAGCCAAACGTCAAATTAAATAGTTATTTATTGTTCAAGAGATTGATAACCTTATGGCAAGATTAAGCAACTGTATTGTGGGCAACACTGTATTCTGCAGTGTGACATAGTAGCCCTGATTGTTGTCCTCTATTCTACGCGCCATAAACACCAATGTTGCCTGCTGAACAGTTGATTGATCATAATCATAAGACAACAGTGACTTGAATCATTGATAATTTTTGTTCCTTACATTTGATCTTCAACAAAGTTGTAGCTGAGAAAATTTTCAATAAACTCAGCTACCATTTTCTTAAGTATATTGAACTGGTGAATTTTGAGATAGATATGAACCGAAATTATGGTTCAGTCAGTTTCTCACTAAATGAGTTCAAATTTTGGGAGGCTAATAAGGACCTAATTTGAAACCGTTTGAGCACTGTGGAGCGGAAATTTCAAATTTTGCATCGGTCTAGTGGCCTATCAGAAGTAAAATACTTGTTACAGATTAAAACATCCTATCCGAGGGACAAAAACTGGAGCACTAGCATTGGCGTAGCTAGGAAATTTATCTAGAGAGGGCTGGGGGGGGGGGGGAGGTCCTCACTGATTTTTTTCTTTTCGATGAATGAGAATATAGAATTATAGTGATACAGAGGAGAGCTACACTAGACGTTTGCAAATTGCAACATGTTTACGTTTCACCTAGCGAACATTCGCTAACTGAAGTACATTTTATGTTTCAACCCAGCTGTCACATATGTACCACATTCACAACATGTATTTTGAAATGCATCATCACGGTAACTTATTTTTTTTGCAGTTAGCGGACTTTCAGTTAAAAGACATTTCAGTTAAAAGTATTGCAGTTAGTACATACTGAGCATATTGTTAAACATCTTTTTAAGGACGTTTTATTATAAGGAATGATCATGTTTGTAGTATGTTTGATTATGTTTATTTTGGTGCAAGTTTATACAAAAATTTCGTGTCATTTATGCAGAAAGTTTACGATCGCTTTTAAAAATCTATTCAAAATAGATTCCACGGGCACTGTATCTTTACCAACGCATTTTCTATATTTAAAATGGATAAATTTGGCAATCGATCTTGATGCATGGTGCTTCTCAACCATGTTTTAATCCTTCTCATTCCAAAGACATCCGATTGATGACCTTGACAAATGTAAAAAAAATACTCTTCTACAAATTTATGGTAGTCCTGAAAAGGACCGCTTTGTCGTGATGGTTGAGTAATGCTGACCTAATAGGGTGTTAAACACAGATGAGGCTGGTGAGCTGTATGTTGTTTGGAATGAGGGTGACGCGCTTGGAATATATGGCCCACGGTAACTCACAAAGAGCTACTGATTCCGATCAATAGCGGTTCAGCTTCTTCCTCCTTGTATGGATGCTCAATTGCTCATGTGGGCTGCAGCTTTCGTAGTGTACTGGAGGACAATGTTCAACGCCACGCGCCGAAAGCACTGCTGCTGATGATGATGATCCGGACACCACCACACACGTTGATTGGAACTGAATCGGATCAGCGATTGAAGCCAGCATTGATAGCTAGCTGCTGGTAGGGGGAGCCTTTCGTTGTGTACAGCGTTTGTTGAGACCGGATGGAATTCAACTTTGGGTTGATCATAGCAACAGTTGCACATTCGTGAAATTTTCAATAGTGACAGTTTGAAAAATGATAAAGTTCTAAGTTCAACAGATGCGTAGAAATATTTGTAATCGATTGGTGATAAAATTATTGAAATTGGTCCAGGGGCAGCTGAGTTATTAACGTTCAAAATCTTTCATAATTTCGTTACATATTACATTTTTGGTTTTCACAAAGTGTGCCCCCCATATAGAAATCACAGACGTGGTACTTTAAAAATTATCGAAGATAATTCAATAATGTGTAATTTAGTGAATAATGGGTTTTGAATTTGTGCAAATATATCATATCAATAATATGATCCATTCACGCCTTTTACAAACATTACAATGACAACCCGAAATAACCCGAAATACAATGACAACCCGAATTTCGGAACAATTGGTAGTTTTGTTCCTTATCGAAAAAATATAAGACCCGTATTTTTTTAATTTTCTCATAAGGGTGACCATTTCCATGTTAGAGTGATCCAAAAATCATACCTTTTGAATCACTGAGCCGATTTGAATGATCAAAATATCAAATGGAAGGTTATTAAAAATACTTTTCATAAAAAATTATAAAAAGTTCAAAACTTGGAGTTTTGAATAGAATAATTTTGATTGTATTTAAAAAATAGTTTTCATAGTTTGTAGACAATGGGCGAAAAACGTTTTTATATTTTGCTTTGAAATCAAATAATCAGCCTTGTATTTTTCTTCGTTTTGAGTTTCGAGTTTTTGAAATTATCATGTTGGGAAATTTCGCTCATTACTCTAATACGACTAGATTCAAAGTGAATACTTTAACAAGTAAATAGCTACATAGATAGAGCACATCCTAAAATCATATGGAAAACTTGGTAGGTAAGGTGTTCGTTCGTAGGTACGTTGTTTGTTCGTGCATGGTGGCATCCCTAGTAGCACGCTTGTCACATATCGGTTGTAGAAACTTCTTTACGACTTATTTCAGTCATAAACAAGTTGCTACAACTTTTATTAACGGAAGTGTGCTACTCGGGATATTTAAGGATGAGCTTGTGAAACGATTCTCGTTCTCGAAAGAAGAACATTATGTGAAACTTTGAAAGTATCCTTAAGCATGTTTTATAGTATGTCAACAAATGAAAAAAAAATATAACAAATTACTAAATTTTATTTCAAACCTGCGATGTGCATTGTTGGAAACCATAAAATTGTCTTATCAAAGCATTGATTCTAGTCCACATGGATATTTACTACCCAAATTTAATTTAAAAATATTCTATTTGAATCCTATGCTACGAATTACTGTGGTAATTACTATTTACACATTTCCCAAAAGCAATCAATAAATTGAATTCAAGTTTCTATGAATGTCATAGTAGCCTAGGATCAGAAATTGAAATAAGTAAGTAATGTAACCCTGTTACATTCGATATGTATCAATGGAGACGCAGGTTAATCTAGTCGTATCGGAGTAATGAGCGAAATTTCTAAACATGATAATTTCAAAAAATCGTAACTCAAAAACGAAGAAAAATACATCGCTGATTTTGTGATATGTTGAAAGAGCAGTTTCTCTTCGCAATATTGAAGGACATAGTACTAATGAACATAATGAATAATGAAAAAAAAAATGGATTACATTTATGCCATGTTCCCGACTAGAGTTGTAATGTGTTATAAATTCGGTTTTCGAAATACAAGAATAATGCATCACAATTGTTCTGGTATCTTTTAAACAAAATATAATACGTTAAAACTCCTACTCTGATCTAGCATTAGAATCACCGAAAATTAATCTAATTAATCTAAACAATTTCCAATTTTGAATTTGAAATTGGTTGGTAAAACTTTCGTTTTTTCGCTTTCGCTAATAAAGTTGAAATCTGCATCGTCCAGACATCATGATAAATTCTGAAATTTAATTAGGAGTTAGATTCAAAACAAAAGATCAAAATTAAAAAAAAAACTTATACTTATATAGTAAACAAAAAATACAACCTATAATTCAAGTGACCGTATGCTTAGGTTTATTGATTTTTCCTAGATCTCCCATCAAATTCCCGGTCTTCCCCGTTACTTTTCAAATTCCCGGTTTTTTTCCGGTTTGCTGGCCACATTTGTGCATAGAAAATAATGTCAAGTTCAGCTCCACCACACAACAAGAGCAGCCGAACCGATTCAATAACAGAACCCGTGACCTTTGGACGAAGTACTATAGTCGATCCCAATCGAAATTCCAGCGCATTTGTTTGCTTTGTCGTCACCGAGCACCGTTTGTTTATGTTCCGTCCGTCCGAGCTCAACGACCAGGGCAAACCAAACGTAGCGTGCGACCAAATTATTCCTCCTTCAGTCAATCCCTAAGAGCACTGGTCAGCAGTATAGAAGCGCAATTATTTACTCCGAAATGGAAAGCTAGCAACTAGCGTATTGGGCGGCATACGGCAGAGGTGTTTGTGATCATACTCTTGTTATTCTTCTTTTTCACAGCTCCTGAGGATCGAAAACAAATTTTTTTGAATTCCAGCAAATGTCTTCCTCGAGAGTAAGCAAACTACAAAAAAAAATGGTAATCGTCGTCTTCGTCATTCTCATTCTCGTTCCTAGCCCCGTTCCGGCGGTGATGGGTCGATCACACTGATCTAATCATCCCCATGTCCAGAAGGCTTAGGAAGCTACCTACCTCCCCTGAGCGTGTGCCTTCCAAGAGTCATTGATTTATGGCCGTGACCTTGAGATGTTTTCTACACCCCAAAGCACTGGGATTGCCACCGCGTGATGAGAATCAATGAACTCGTAGCACAACTCGAGCAAAAATATTCAAAAATATCCCCGGAGATTCTCTAGCGAAAGAACCCCTTCCACACACACACACACAAACCAGAACATTCGCGCCAAGCTCCAAGAGCACGTGGTCGTTGGTTGATTGCCACTGCGCGGGCAGCGGTCGTGAGTAGAGGCTTTTTCACGAATCAAAACAACATGTGGCTCCAGTTCTTGAGTTGCTCCTTCCGGTGGATCGTACGTAGTGACTGCGACGTAGTGGAACGAAGGGTGGAAGATTCTTGGAACATGAAATGTAAATTTAGACAGACTATTGTGAAAGATATAGGAGGGAAGAGTGATTTTTTGCGCCAGAGGAATTTTTGAGTACGATAATGAAGATGAGCCCGTACGATGACTAGATTCAGAACGGTATGTCGGTGTACCCAAAACAGTTGCGCGGTGGGTTTGAATATGTGAATCATCGTACATAAACAAAGCGCTCGGATCGTGCTATTATGTTCGTCATTCGAGGTGTTTAATTACATCGCTATTTGGAATCGAATCGCCCATTCCAATTCCTAAGAACAAGAATATCGAGCACAAGGAATTCTTGATTCGAGTTAATTGACTGCCGTGCACATCATCGTAGCGTGATCAACCCCTTCTGCCGTTCTTCTTGTTTCGTGCTTCGACTGCCATCAACGGGGGTTGGTGGGTGATATTGGGCGCGTGCATGGGGTGGCGTGAGAACAAGAAAAAGAACTCGTATGTAAATTAAGCTAAACAACTGCGCTTATAATGATCCAAAGCGATCGCTGATAGAAAAGCCAAATAATCCAACGTGGCAGACGACAAATGACGCAGAAAAGATCAGAACTGCGGATGGCGTTTGAATGCGCACCGGTCAACTCCCTCAGCTAAAAGCTGCGATTCTGACAGAGCTCCGGGCAATAATTAAACCACTTTTTTCCGTTGTTCGGTCGTGTTGCGATGATCATCCATCGACTCACACAATTGCACACCTCCGTGAACGAACTTCCATGATCTGAGAGGTTCACTAACCGGCCTTCTAATTTGTCAATATTGGATTCTAACAATTATAGAAATACAATCTCGCGTAACGAATGAAAAGTGCCTATCAACTTTTGTAAACAGAACTTGCAAGGCCCTTTTCGTACGAACCGAAGTACGCCTACGCAAACCAACAACACCATCGGGTAGGGGAAATTCTTCCCTTCCCGATAGTTTTATTGGTTTGCGTGGGCATACTTCGGTTCGTACAAGTTTTGTTAACACAATTTGATAGGCCCTTTTCAAATGCTGCGTGATAATTGTTACGAGCCGGTGGCAGCCCATCGCCGCCCCGGTGCACGGGAATAGAATCTTTTGCAAATAAGAGAGACCGCTCACGACGAGTTAATGTGGAAAGCTCACGTTTGAGGTGGTTATAATAAACACTGCGCTGCACTTCTCGTTGTTTACGTTACGGTGATGATGCATTTGCAGTGCGCTGATATGCACGTATGTATGTTTATTTCAGTAGTTGGCTGTTCGGTAATAGGCCAAGTGTGCATGCATTATTACCACTGGGCAACACATTTTGCATTTTTGTCGATGTTTGTTAAACTTCTCTAACAATAGGGAAGATTGTGAATATTTTAGATCTTCAGTTGATTAAAATGGTTCTGGCTCCGGAAATTGAAGTGTATCATTTATGTGTGTTGCCTTGTAAATCTGACACGTGTTATTCATATAATTTTTAAATCAGTTGGTTATTTAAATTTCTGTCAAAACAGTGTTGAACTATATTTTGAATAAATGCTATAAAGTACAGTACAATACAGACGTTCACATTCATAAGGATTCATATTTTGAAGATTAAGAGACGATCCAGCCTGCAACTGAAAATCGACTATAACACTAGTTTACAGCATATTTGAACTGTGTACCATCAGCATAGTTATTTCCCATGTAAAATCGTGCGCTGAATCCAAAAATGTAGTCAGTAAAAATCTCAGTAGAATAAAAAAAACTTATAAAAAATAAATTATACTTTTAATTAAAAAAACGTAACTAGAATTTTTACTATTTCAATAAATTGATCATAACTTCCTCAAATGCCAACCGATTTCTTCCATTCATATCTCATTTTCTTTGGTTTCAAGGCATAACTGCTACAAACGTTTTTATTTTGATTTACCTTAACTTAAAAGCTTAGTTAAAATTCATTTTTTCTTGGAAATATGCAAAAATTAAAAAAAAAAAAACAAAACAACAAACTAAAATTAATACAACAATATCACACATTTCACTGACAAATGATTTTCAGCTGATCGAGAGCAAATTTTCTCAAAATAATTAAGGTTTTTAAATAATTTAAATAGATTCCTCTTCATCTGGAGATGTTTGTTATAAGTAAAAAAAATCATTGTTTCCATTTTAATAATATTTTTTAGTTGTATCTTGAAACTATCCTACCAGAATTTGATTTGACTACATTTTTGGATTCATCGCACATAAGAATCATAGATCAAACATTGAATTTCTTTTTTTTATTTGTGAACTAGTGTAATATTTGATGAATTAATTCATGAATGCATTCAAACAGCTCTGCGTACAAGTTTATTTTCTATTGAATTTCGATGTTAACCAGACTCCTAAATAGGTTGGACTTTCACATACTTAAAATGTTTTGACAGTAGGGCTAGAAACACTACTGTTTCTAATTAGCTTTTCAATTCTCTCATGCAACTCTGCTCTACATGATCAATTTCTACCTACTATTGAAAATTTAATCCACTTGATCCCTTTCTATGACGCTTTATCCTGAAGAGTTTCGATTCTTTTATTCTTCTGTACAACTATAGCTAAACCTCCAGTCTTATTAATGTGATTGTCTTCCATGCCTTCCATGTATAGTTTTGAGTATCTAAATGTGTCCGATGAAATCTCTTTGTCTGATCATAAACATATGTATTATGTTTGAATGGGGGGGGGGGGAGGTGATTTGTCACCTTCTGTATTTAGGGATCCTAGGAAACAAACTGGGATCATTATGCACAGTGCGTGAATTCTGACATATTTACAAATGATATTAAAATTGAATCGATTCAACAGTTGGAATCATTTTCCTAAAAGGTAAACGAAAGGATTATCAGTTCTTTCAACAGTAGTTGTCCTATCCAGTGTTGGCAAAATCAGAAATCAATTGATATTTTTCCGCTCTCATGCGCTCGCAATATCACGCGTGATATTGGAACAAAATATCATGCTTGATATTGATTTTACAAGCTCCTTTGATATTGCGAGACTATTCACAACGTGCAAAAATCAAGCTAAGAGTTGACTCGACAAAAAAATGATTCCATTGCACGTCGTTTTGCTATCTCTTTTTAATCTTCACCGATGGCAGACGCGAAGGGACTGCTGCAAGCCGTTATGGAAGTTTCGGTTGCATTCGGGTGTAATGCAAAAATCATTAAACTCAATTTCACTAAATTTTGGTGAGATTTGCAGTTGGTGAGTTTTGTTAGCATGATATTCCGAGCTGCGATATCACAGCTTGCAAAATCAACCGCAGTTGTTTGCTTGTTGATTTTCGTCTACGAAAATCAAGCGTGATCTTGGGCGTTGGTGAGATTTGATTTTTTGATATTTTCCCAACACTGGTCTTATCAAGCGGTTCTCGTCTAGTAGGGATGTACCGTCGTGGAATTGGAATTTAGAATGCCTTCGGAAAACTTCTAGTAAGATAAGTTTTTTTTTTATTATAGTCACTTTAACACTTTTGGGTCATTCGTGACTTGTTCGGGGGTGAGATTTGAACTCGTGACTTTGGCGTGAGAGGTATCGATGCTAACCACTACGCCGGGTTTGCTCCACAGTAAGATAAGTTCAATAAGGCGAAAATCAGTTCTGATTGGACACAGTACAAGAAATCTCTATCTGAATATAATAACAAAATAAGAAAATCTAAGAGGCGGTCTTGGATTTGAATGTGTGAAAGCATAAGCAGTATTCCGCAAGTGGCAAGGTTACAAAAAACTCTTTCGAAAGATCATACGACAGAACTTGGTAATCTTAAATGTCTTGATGGAGGTTTCACCAAAGCTCCTTCTGAAACATTAGATCTAATGATGGAAACTAATTTTCCAGGATCAGTCTTGTGATCACCACACCAGATAAAGCTGATAAAATATTCCCTGATGCCAAAGTAGAAAATGCGGTGAGATCTTTTCAGCCCTTTAAATCTGCAGGTACATACATATATACATTTATTTGCACAACATCACATTTAAGATAAGACATAATAAACAATAGTACGCCACAATACTCGGTTTGTGGCTGCCGCTCTCCATCCTTGGTCATGCCCAATGCTCGCTTTACGCTCTACTTGGTCCGCCCATCGTGCTCTCTGCACTCCACGCCTTCTTGTGCCAACCGGATCAGTAGCGGACACCAACTTGCAACATGCCCTGCCCACCGCATCCTTCCGCCTTTGGCCACCTTCTGGATGCTGGGTTCGCCGTAGAGTGCCGCGAGCTCGTGGTTCATTCTTCGCCGCCACTCACCGTTCTCCTGCACACCGCCGAAGATCGTCCTTTGCACACGTCGCTCGAAAACTCCGAGTGCTTGCAGGTCCTCATCGAGCATAGTCCATGTCTCGTGTCCATAGAGGACCACCGGTCTTATTAGCGTTCTGTACATGGTACATTTGGTGCGGGGGTGAATCTTTTTTGACCGTAGTTTCTCCTGGAGCCCGTAGTAGGAACGACTTTCACTGATGATGCATCTTCGTATTTCACAACTCACATTGTTGTCAGCCGTCAGTAAGGAGGATCCAAGGTAAACGAATTCCTCCACTACCTTGAAAGTATCCCCGTCTATCGTGACATTACTTCCTAGACGAATCCTGTCATGTTGAGGGTCCCATTTTGACGGTACAAAAGTCGCCAAAAATCGCATTTATTGCACTTCGGTTGCACCCCAAAAATGCATACTAAACGCATTCTGATCCCGTTATAATCATTCTCTACACCCACGGGACATTCCAATGCAGCATGCTAGAATGGTTAGAAGTACTTCTGAACCCGTTAAGGGTGCCATTTTGACGGTACAAAAGTTGCCAAAAATCACATTTATTGCACTTCGGTTGCACCCCAAAAATGCATACTAAACGCATTCTGATCCCGTTATAATCATTCTCTACACTCACGGGACATTCCAAGCCAGCATGCTAGAATGGTTAGAAGTACTTCTGAACCCGTTAAGGGTCCCATTTTGACGGTACAAAAGTCGCAAAAAATCGCATTTATTGCCCTTCGGTTGCACCCCGAAAATGCATACTAAACGCATTCTGATCCCGTTATAATCATTCTCTACACCCACGGGACATTCCAAGCCAGCATTCTAGAATGGTTAGAAGTACTTCTGAACCCGTTAAGGGTCCCATTTTGACGGTACAAAAGTCGCCAAAAAACGCATTTATTGCACTTCGGTTGCACCCCAAAAATGCATACTAAACGCATTCTGATCCCGTTACAATCATTCTCTACACCCACGGGACATTCCAATGCAGCATGCTAGAATGGTTAGAAGTACTTCTGAACCCGTTAAGAGTGCCATTTTGACGGTACAAAAGTCGCCAAAAATCGCATTTATTGCACTTCGATTGCACCCCGAAAATGCATACTAAACGCATTCTGATCCCGTTATAATCATTCTCTACACCCACGGAACATTCCAATGCAGCATTCTAGAATGGTAAGAAGTACTTCTGAACCCGTTAAGGGTGCCATTTTGACGGTACAAAAGTCGCCAAAAATCGCATTTATTGCACTTCGGTTGCACCCCAAAAATGCATACTAAACGCATTCTGATCCCGTTATAATCATTCTCTACACCCACGGAACATTCCAATGCAGCATTCTAGAATGGTAAGGAGTACTTCTGAACCCGTTAAGGGTGCCATTTTGACGGTACAAAAGTCGCCAAAAATCGCATTTATTGCACTTCGGTTGCACCCCAAAAATGCACACTAAACGCATTCTGATCCCGTTATAATCATTTTTTACACCCACGGGACATTCCAATGCAGCATGCTAGAATGGTTAGAAGTACTTCTGAACCCATTAAGGGTCCCATTTTGACGGTACAAAAGTCGCCAAAAATCGCATTTATTGCACTTTGGTTGCACCCCGAAAATGCATACTAAACGCATTCTGATCCCGTTATAATCATTCTCTACACCCACGGGACATTCCAATGCACCATGCTTGAATGGTTAGAAGTACTTCTGAACGGTCAAAGGGTGCCATTTTGACGGTACAAAAGTCGCCAAAAAACGCATTTATTGCACTTCGGTTGCACCCAAAAAATGCATACTAAACGCATTCTGATCCCGTTATAATCATTCTCTACACCCACGGGACATTCCACTGCACCATGCTTGAATGGTTAGAAGTACTTCTGAACGGTCAAAGGGTGCCATTTTGACGGTACAAAAGTCGCCAAAAAACGCATTTATTGCACTTCGGTTGCACCCCAAAAATGCCGCATTACACCTTCTAGAGCGATGGTGAAGAGTAGGCATGAGAGTCCGTCACCTTGTCGCAGTCCCCGGCGAGATTCGAATGAACTGGATAGTTCACCCGAAACCCTTACGCAGTTTTGCACACCGTCCATCGTTGCTTTGATCAGTCTGATCAGCTTCCTAGGAAAGCCGTTCTCGTCCATGATTTTCATAGCTCTGTGTGGTCGATACTGTCGTATGCCACCTTAAAGTCGATGAACAAATGATGCGTTGGGACCTGGTAATCACGGCATTTCTGGAGGATTTGCCGTACGGTGAAGATCTGGTCCGTTGTCGATCGGCCGTCGATGAAGCCGGATTGATAACTTCCCACGAACTCGATCATTTTAGGTGATAGACGACGGAAGATGATCTGGGCATTTTGTAGGCGGCATTCAAAATGGTGATCACTCTGAAGTTCTCACATTCCAAATGGTCGCCTTTCTTTTGAATGGAGCAGATTACCCCCTCCTTCCACTCCTCTGGTAGCTGTTCTGTTTCCCAGATCCTGACTATCATCCGGTGCAGGCAGGTGGCCATCTTTTCTGGGCCCATCTTGATGAGTTTGGCTGCGATACCATCCTTACCAGCTGCTTTGTTGTTTTCGAGATGCTGAATGACATCCTTAACTTCCCTCAGCGTGGGAGTTGGGACAGTTCCGTCCTCTGCTGCACTGACGTAGTCGTGACCTCCAATGCGCTGGTCTCCCGTGCTTACGTTCTCCTCGCCATTAAGGTGCGCATCGAAGTGCTGCTTCCACCTTTCAATCACCTCACGTCCGTCCGTCAAGAGGCTCCCGTTCTTATCCTTGCACATTTCGGCTCGCGGCACGAAGCCATTGCGGGATGCGTTGAGCATCTGGTAGAACTTCCGTGTTTCTTGGGAACGGCACAGCAGTTCCATTTACTCACACTCCGCTTCTTCCAGGCGGCGTTTTCTCTCCCGAAAGATGCGGGTCTGCTGTTTCCGCTTCTGTTTATACCACGCTGCGTTCTTCTCCTCCAAAATCGCTCTGCACTCCTCGTCGAACAATTCATTCCGTCGACTTCTTTCCACGTACCCGATGGTGCTCTTGGCTGCGTCGGAGATGGCTGCTTTTACTGTACTCCAGCAGTCCTCTAGAGGGGGCACATCGAGCTCGCCCTCCTCTGGCAACGCTGCCTCGAGATTCTACGCGTATGCTAAGGCGACATCCTGTTGCTTCAGTCGTTCTGGGTTGTACCAACAATCAATACGAAACTATCGATTTAAAATTGGCTCACTACTTGACTAGCCTATTGGTCCCAAGCAAATCGATTAACGTACCCCATTCTAGTCTTAGTTCTAGTATTACACTATGTTTGTTTTGATTCGCTATGAAAGTTTGACAGATAAAATGAGGGGTTCGTAGATTTTCCAATGTTTCGAGGGGTGCCGATTAGCTTGGGACCGAATATAGTACTAGAGCTGAGCCAAAAAGTTGAGCACGTTTCTTAGGGACCTGCTGGTCTTAGAGTTACCTCTATGGTTGTACCGTGGCGGGCGTCGGTACCGTACATTGTTGATGACGGAAAGTTTTGGGCGCAGTTTGACCATCACCAGGTAGTGGTCAGAGTCGATGTTAGCGCCACGATAGGTCCTGACGTCGATAATGTTGGAGAAGTGCCGTCCATCAATCAGAACGTGGTTGTTTTGCGATTCCATCTGCTGTGGTGATCTCCAGGTGTAACGATAAGGGAGGTAGTGTTGGAAAAAGGTGCTACGTATGGCCATGTTCTTGGAGGCGGCGAAATCGATGAATCGTAGGCCGTTCCCGTTCGTCAGCTGGTGGGCGCTGAACTTTCCAATCGTCGGTCTGAATTCCTCCTCCTGGCCTACCTGAGCGTTTAGGTATCCTATGATGATCTTGATGTCGTGGCTTGGGCAGCGATCGTACTCGCGGTCGAGCTGCGCGTAAAATGCGTCCTAGTCATCATCAGTGCTTCCGGAGTGAGGGCTGTGCACGTTGATTATCCTAAAGTTGAAGAATCGGCCCTTGATCCTCAACCTGCACATTCTTTCGTCGATCGGCCACCAACCGATCACGCGCGCCCATCATGATGAAAGCTGTGCCCAGCTCGCGTGTGTTGCCGCAACTCTGGTAGATGGTATGATTAACTCTAAACGTTCGCACCATGGATCCTGTCCAACACACCTCCTGCAGAGCTATGATGCCGAATCCGCGGTCCTTCAGAAGATTGGAGAGTATTCGGGTGCTCCCGATGAAATTGAGAGATCGACAGTTCCACGTGCCAAGTTTCCAATTGCAAGTCCTATTTCGTCGCTGGGGTCGTTGCCGTTGGTCTCGGTTCGTATTCCTCTGTTGCTGATTTTCCGTTGCAATGCTTTTTTACGGCTGGCTCGCAGGGCCTGACACCAACCCCCTAACTTTCCGGAGGACCAGGGTGCACAGTTGTGCTTAGATTCCTTCACTGGCACTCGGACCTAGATCAGCCACCCCTAACATGGGGAACAGACGCACTCCTCCTGGAGAACAGAATTACTATTTTTTTTTTTTTATTTTGCATTTTGCATTTCATTCTGCATTTATTTTTATTAGGGAGGCTTTCAGCCTTGGGCTGGTTCGCCTCCACTGGAGAACAGACGCTCAGGCTTGCCGAAGCAAACCCCCCCCCCCTTCCCTGTCAGCCTATGACCAAAGTTCCTACCTGGGTTGGTTACCCGATCTTTCCTAAGGTTGCTCTCAGTTCCCGGCCGGTACCACGGGGAGGTAGGGATAGGAGTTGCTGGGAAGAGGCTAGTGATCTTAATGGGATCTGTATTGAGCATTACCCAGCATTTACCGACCTAAATCTGCAGGTGTGGACGGAATATTCCCGGCGCTACTTCCAGCTGATTCCAGCTCTAACTAAGATTTTTAACGCAAGTATAAGGTTAAATTATATTCCATCAAAATTGAGATTGGTAAGATTTATATTCATTCCAGCTCTAACTAAGATTTTTAAGGCAAGTATAAGGTTAAATTATATTCCATCAAAATTGAGATTGGTAAGATTTATATTCATTCCAGCTCTAACTAAGATTTTTAAGGCAAGTATAAGGTTAAATTATATTCCATCAAAATTGAGATTGGTAAGATTTATATTCATACCAAAAAATGGGAGGCGTGGCAAAACGCATCCAAAATCATTCAGGCCCATCAGTCTTTCCTCAATCTTGTTAAAGACTATGGAAAAGGTGTTGAATGATTTCATCAATTCAACTTACATGTTCACGCATCCATCATCTAATTTTCAGTTTGCGTATCAATCCGGAAAGTCAACAGTTACTGCTCTCCATACCTTAGTAACAAAAATTGAAAAATCTCTTTCAGTTAAAGAAATTGCACTCTGCTCTTTCTTGGATATTGAAGGAGCTTTTGATAACGCATCCTATTCCTCTATGATTTACGCCATGAAGGCAAGGAACTTCGATAGGCGTTTCGTCAACTCGATTCAGACTATGCTTGCAAAAAGAGAAATCACTTCTGGGCTGGGTAGCTCATCTATAACAGCAAAGGCATCGAAAGGTTGTCCTCAAGAAGCAGTTCTCTCACCACTGCTGTGGTCTTTAGTTGTAGATGATCTTCTAAGAAGCCTGGAAGCAAAAGGTTTCGAAGTTGTGGGCTTTGCGGATGACATAGTCATTAAAGTAAGAGGAAAGTTTGACGTTATCATTTCTGAAAGAATGCAAGAGGCCCTAAAGTTTACCCAGTTTTGGTGCATTAAAGAGGGCCTAGGTATTAATCCATCAAAAATCGTAATCATCCCCCTTTACCATCTTAGTGAACAGGTCAAATACCTAGGAGTTATTTCGGACGCCAAGTTGAATTGGAATGCTTGATTCTGTCATAAACAAAGCAACCACAGTGTCCTGTGGGCATGCTACAAAACTATTGGAAGAAAACTAGGTTTGAAAACAAAAATAACAATGTGGATTTACACATCAATAATCAGTCCGAAAGTAGCGTAGAGAACTTCAGGTGACTTTTGAATACTTTAGGGCAGTTCCATTAAATTCAGCAAAACAGCAAAAACCTTCAAAAAGTTCTTAAATTTAATGACAGTCTAGTAAGAACATTAGGATGTTTAGAGAACAAAAAAATGTCGGAAACTTCACAGACAAAAAACTTTCACGGTACTGCAGTAAACGTTGCGAAGTTTAGAGGTCTTTCGGGCAGTTTCAATTCCAGGAACATCATCAGAGGAGTAGTGAGAACTCCTCCAGGCAAGATAATAGAACTTCAGGGTGCACAACAACAAACACTATAGCAACTTTGAAGAAGTTTTAAGGAATGAAAGGAAATACCGGGGATTTTGAAGAATATTCATGAGCAGTCTGCGGGATAGTAACGAAACTTCTGTAAAATTTTGGGCACTTCAGGCAATCTTTGAAAACTTTATAGTGGTTCCATTTACAGTGGTCGGAGATGGGAAAATCATGAAATTAATTGAATTGTATGTATAATGTATATAAACTATTAATAAAAATAAAAAAGTGTCTTCAGAGGAAATGTTGACATGAGTATTGCTCACAATCATACAATTTAAAAAAATTATCATGAAAAAAATCAGAAGCTTAATTTTTTCCCCTAAAGAGATAGAAAGCTACTTTCTTGGGCAAAGTTGTAGAACTACTGAAAATATGAAACTTTGTTGGCAATACCAATTTTCTATGTCCAATGCTTTAGAAGTGATTAACCGTTTTCTATAGTTATCACTTTATTTTTAGTTTTTAATTATTAACTTTTTACGAAATAATTTTTCAAGCTAATAAAGTTTTAAACAAATATGAACGAAGCTGAACTATGTGTTTTTTCTCATGACAGTATGTGGATATATACAATCCTTGCAAAGTTATAGCACTTTTTAACTTTATGTTGATAGCATATAGGGGAGAAAGTAGTAAACGGGACATATCAAGAGCCACATGTGAAAAGGGCATACAAGCTTTTTGTAAACAAAGCTTTGTAGGCCCTTTTCTCGCCAACCGAGGGTCACCCACACAAACCAACAACATCACCGGGAAAAAGAAAGCTTCCCTTATCGGTGATGTTGATGGTTTGCGTGGGTGACCCTCGGTTGGCGAGAAAAGGGCCTACAAAGCTTTTTGTAAACAAAGCTTTGTAGGCCCTTTTCACATGTGGCTCTTGATATTTTCAACTTCTCTTTTAAAGGTTTAGGCTTCACAACATGGGTAGATCACCGTTTCGTGGTACGTTACCAAGTTACCGATTCCTAGTCCTGACTACTGCAAACTAGAGGAACAGGATTTTTCAGTAATATAGGGAACACATCTTAGTTCTGGTTACTTTTTATGCCTTGTTAATAGTGTTAAGTCCTTGGGTTGAAGCAAGGAAAAAAATGAGTTAGTTAATCTGCATCTATGTGAATCCTAATCTTCTATTCGTTGTACCCTAGGTTGAAGTGGTTAAGACTAGGGTTCTGATGCATGATCATTATCGGTGTCATTGCTTAATCTCGGCAGTTCAATTAACCTCAAGGAAGTTACAGGATCTTTTTCAAAAGTCCGATATTTTCAGAAAATTTCAGTAAAGGAAGATCAGAGAACTTTAAGATGTTTAAGCAGTTTCATTATTTTCATAGATGTTCCAAGTATTTCCAGGAAGATCAGAGATCATCAGAGCAGTTCCATTAATTAATTTCAGAAACTTTCAAGAAGTTCCGAAGAATTATGGAATATTCTGAGAATTTCTGGAATGCTCTGAATATTACTGCATGTTCGTCCCCGGTCCACGATGTGATGGGTCGATAAGTAGGGTCCAGGTGTGGGAGCTGCCACCCTGTTTTCGGTATCACTGGTACTCAGTACGGAAAACAAGATCGACGGAAAACAAATCAAGGGGGAACAATCATTGTCCAAGACAGCAACTTCCTAGATGATTTGGATCTCGAAATATAACACATACCGTAAAACGGGGTAGAGTTGATCAGCGGGTTGTACTTGATCACTATTATATCTCATCATCTTGTTTTCTCCAATAGCAATAGTTGTATTGCTTCAGGGCGTAAAGATGTATCCTATTTCTATAGCATTCGACATAAAACATATCATATCAAGAACAAAAATAATGAGAAACGTCTGTGATCTACTAAACTTTACGGTACCTACTTGAAATTCATATGCACCCTAGCGTTGCGCACAAAGAGAATTTTAAATTTATTCGACTATGTAAATATTTATATTTGTAAGAAGTCATCATAAGTTTATTTTTTTTTAAGATCGAGGTAGGCCGTGCATTGAAACTGACGTGTTTTGAATTTGCTGCTGCTTTATTTTCCGAGATGTTTATTGAAAATTTAGTGCAATAAGTCCTTTAGCTGGTGCATTTTGGACACCTGAAAACTTTTTCAATAATTTCGCGTGTGTTTATTAGTGCTGCGTTTGGTTATTTAAAAAAAAATAGGATCGAAAGAGTTTTAAGATTACCGCGAGTGAACAAACCGGGTTTTTCCTTCCTTCGCCGCCGCCGTGAAACGTTGCGAAAAAGTAGATCTCCACTGGATTTTCTAATGTACGCTGTTGAATCGTGTCCGTTTGGGTTTAGTTACAAGTGCATAATGAACCGAAAGCCGGAAGTTACCTAATAAGTCCAGGAGGTAACGGTGATATCCAGTGGAAGTAGGTTAAAATCGAACGTGCAAATTTTCTCCTGCAAAGTGCTGCTGCCTGCAAGCCAAAATGGGCGCGTATCTATCGGGACCACTCACAACGAAGGATTCGAGCGATGAGGCAATTGATTTGCTTGCTTGCGGTTCCAGCCCGATGCAAGGCTGGCGGATCAGTCAGGAGTAGTAGTTTCTAGTGAAAGAAATGATCTCCATCATATCACTAAACATAACCACGAGCAATGACGAGGAACTGCATCCCAAACCCCATGATAAACAAGGAACGGATGCATCCAATGAAACTTTTAAGCGCAAAAGAATCATTACCAACATAGAAAAAATAAATCGATAATACGTACAAATATTTACACATTACACACAACTACTATATGAACTCGGAGAGTTTGATACGGTATGTCCACGCATCCTTCCATCCCTGTAGATTCAAGAAATGTTCCCGTTCATTTCCATGAATCATCTTTGCGGCAAATACAACGCAGTATGCCTGCCGTATTGATGTTTATATCATATATCATATATGCTGTAAACATCAATTAGACAAGAAAAATGATTAGACCTCATCTAACCTAATCATTTTCCAGGATGCTTTCTCGTACTGCCTACGTTTGTATTAGATTAGATTAGATTAGATTAGAAGTCACCATAGGTTTGTTTTTCTGGAATCGTGTAAAATTTCGATATGATTGGATTATTGGTAGGTATTAATAGCCATGGCAATAAGATGTTATTTCAAAAGGATCAATGCAATTATGAGTATGCATTAAGGCATGGGAATCTAAATTCAAAATAACAAACACAATTGCAATCTGATTTTGAAATACTATCTGATTGCAGTTGTCCGATTGTTAGACATTCACCCGACTTTCCACTATAATTAAGCTCTTATCATTTCAATGCAATCCAGGTAGCGGCTAACGTTTAGTGATCCGTTATCAGTTATAACCTTAGGTCAAGCAATTTGTGATAATCGGGTTGCTTATTATTCTTCCTACATGATGCAGGGAGGTAATGACCTAGGTTGCGTTTCAATGTAGTAATCCTTAAGAAAGCTCTCTGAGTGGTCAAAAGCTGGTGGTTACTGTTCTTCTTTTGTTTATCATAAAATGTAGAAATAGAGTGGATGAATTTTTTATCCACGGAAAAAAATCTTTAATTCACAGAAGATTTGACAAAAAGTCCTTTGGTTACATCAATCCTGGAATCTACGCATGAATGCAACCTTAATATTTTTATGCACTAGAATACGATCATATTTAATCATATTTCTTCTTTGTAGATTGTTTTATCTGAAAATATGGCACTGACCAATCGTTCGAAATTAATAACTTTTGAAATCAGCCAACCTCAAGACATGTTCGAGGAGCATGTTTACATGTATCAAGAGTGACTCAAGCCAAAGGTAAGCCGTATAAGGCAAGCCGCCTTCTCGCCGTGCAGTTGAATCCTGCCATTCAACCAGCCGTTTCCGTTCCTCACCGATCGTAGTGGATTGCTGCTCCGACGAAGGCACGAGAAACTTCTTTGTCCGGTATTCGAGAAGAGTGCTGGTTGCTGTTGTTGTTGATGCACGAGAGACAGTGATCATGTATTTAGCCCAAGGTCTGTGCCGAAATTTAATCTTGACTATTAATCGTCTTTGTCGTTCTGTTTGCTCGTTCTCGTTGCAGTTGTTGTGGCTGGTATTTCTCTTTTTTTCGATCTACCGGTGTGCAATCTATAAGCAACTCTGACTGCAGCTCTGGTCTGCGTCTCCTTTATTGGCCACCTTTCTATACATTATTTAACTCACAGTCACAGAGGAATACGAATGAATGGGATCGGATTTGTAGATGGTGATGGGAGCAGGCAGAGTGGCTTGTTTTTGTACTACAATTTTTTGGCTTGATCATGAGAACAAATTTCACGGCAGGCCTTGAGCGCCATTCTCTCTCTCTCTCTCTCTCTCTCGTTTACTTATGATTGCTTCGGAAGAAATAGGTGAACCAAAATTCGACACATAACAAATTGGATGATCGTCAATATAAGCAACATGTTAATTGGTTTGTGCAGCCGTGATCTGTAGGTTTGTTGGTAAAACACAAACAAACTGGGTATGGTGGACGGCTTGTACTTGGATTAAAACATAATTAACGTTTCAGGATTAGCTTTGGTTGAAAAATGCTCGTTTTTTGAATTGAAGATCGGCATCAAATAATTGACAATTGCTTGTAATTAGCAATGTTGATAATAATTTCGTAGATTATTCCTAGAAATGCTCATAATAGCAGGATGGATGGGTGATGGCACTAGTGGTTCCCTAATAGGCCATACGACCTAAAACCGTGAATTTTTCATAAAAATCGAAATTTCTTCCATAGAAAGTAAGCTCAATGCTGTCCGTAACGTGGGTAGATCACCTTTTCGTGGTGTATTATGGGATGTCCACCGATTCCTACCCTAATAAAATGTGTATGGTTATTTTGCTTTACGACGTGTTTGGGGTATCATCCAAACCATTTGTGGAAAAGTTGGACAATTTGGGTTATCGTTCGTATTTGTTTATTAGGGTAGTCCTGACTACTTCAAACTAGGGGAACAGGAATTTTCAGTAATCAAAGGAACACATCTTAGTCCTTGTAAATTGTTATGCCATATTAATCCATATTAGTCCTCGGGTTGCCTGGATTGTAGATGATCTTGAAACAAGGAAACAATTATAGCAAATTCGTTTATTATTTAGTTCCAACCTGGATCGGGTATCAAGATTGGGTCTGCTTGTTTTCTGACAAACGTCAGTTTGCATGTTTGTTTTTTAAACCTAGCTCAGATTGAGGTTCACACTGACAAAAAGTTTGGTTTCGAAGTTGAAGTTGTTAAGACTAGGGTTTTGATGCATGGTCAACATTAGTGTCATTTCTGATGTTAAATTGTCATTCGTCTACAACTAGAGGTTATGGGTGACTCGCGCAAGGACTCGGACCACGGGATATCACTGTTCTCGGACACCAGATATGACAATTGGCGATTTAGGGTGGAGATGTACTTGCAGTCTGTAGATCTGCTGGATGCTATCAAGAAGGATCCACCGGCGGTAGCAGCTGAATTGAAGAAGTTCCAGGAGAAGGACAGAAAAGCTGCGTATCTACTGATCTCTTTCATCCATGGCGATTTGCTGGATCTCGTAAGGGACAAGGAAATCTAAGGAGATTTGGAGAAGCTTAGAAACCGTATACGCGAAGTCCATTTCATCTCAAACTCTTGTCATGAAGCAGCTTGCGAAGCTGAAGATCTTGGTACGACAACTAAATTTGGCCGCAGCGAAGGAATAAGAAAATGATGTCTTGTATTAGCTCTTTGTGACTCTTCCCGAGTCGTTCGATCCCCTCGTTAATGGAAATTCTTGGAGAAGAAAACCTGAAACTGGATATTGTTTGAGAGCGCCTTCTTGCTGAAGAATTGACATAAATCGACCGGGTATCAGATTCTTGCCAAGAAAAACCTACAGCCTTTTTCGGGTCGAAACAGAAGCATGAAAAGTTCACAGGGAAGTGCAACCGTTGTCATAAAAAAGGACACAAGGCAAAGGATTTTTCGTGTGGAGATAAAGGCGGAAGTTAATGCTGCTTGTGGTGGTAAGGTGGTGGCTTTCATGACTGTAAGGAGTTTCACCAAGAAAAATGAAGACGTAGTATCGTTCAAGTTAAACTCTGGGGCTACGGATCATATTGTCAACGTGAACCACTGTTTTGCTGAACTCAAGAAATTGAAGCATCCCGTGGGTGTCTTTCACCTCAATCACTTATTTCTTGGCACCAAGGTACTATTACGGGTGTTAACAAGGAAGGTGTTCAAGTAAGTCTCAAGGATGTTCTGTAAGTGCCCGAACTTCGAGCGAATTTGTTATCCGTGTAGAAGATGGCGAAAGCAAACCTTACCTTCAAGAAATTGGAAGCTTCGATCCAGCACCGTAATGAACTGATAGGAAGATGTCTAAAGCATGGTGATTTGTACGAACTCGATTTGCTAACGAATACTGCGGTGGTCAACATGTGTGGAACTGTTAGCGTTAATCTATGACATCGTCATCTTGGTCATTTGGGAAGCAAGAACCTGTAGGCACTCGTAAAGCATAATATGGTAACATAAATTCCAGAAGAACCAGGTAAATAGGATTTTTGTGATGTTTGTGTTCTCGGAAAGTACTGCTGAGATCCATATACGGGCACAAGAGTCCTTGCTTCAAGACCTTTGGAACGAATTCACTCCGATGTGTGTGGTCCCATCACACCGGTAGCTTGGGATGGTTCTCGGTACTTCGTTTCTTTTATTGACGATTATACGCACTTCGCAGTGGTATATCGTCTCAAATAGAAGTCTGAGATTTCCAAAAATTTTAAGAATACGAAGCGTTGCACTGGGCTAGAGAGTAGGCTGTGCGTGTGTTCGAACCTGACCTTTGGTTTTTTTTTCAGTGGATTTTTTTTATCTTTATTCGGTTGTTGATCTGGCCATAACCAGGCCCAGGAGACAATTTCTTGTTCCTCATTCTAGGTCCCTATTATTTGCCAATGAGAAGCTGTTCCAAAGTCAAGTAGAACCTCCACGAGCCGTCCTATCATTAGTTCCATCATTCGTAATGGCGCTATGGCGTTATAAAAGGCTAGGACAAGAGTTAGTGCTCATGTCCCAACCGTCAGAAGAAAATGGAGCATCACTTAACCTTTCTAGCGTTAATGCTTCCAACGACCAACCAATCATATAATTACCAAAATCGGAACATACGGTACGAGATGTCCACGTTTCATACATTTATTGGATTCTGAAGCATCTTCGATTTAAACAGGCCCGATTTTTTATGATTCATCTTGCCCCTTAAATGCTGCGCAGTACACACTAAGATTATTTTACCGAAATCTCAACAGCTGAACGTTCAGTAATCAGTTCGATGATTTTTCATAGATTTCCTGTAATTTTTCACCAAATATCTGTATAAAATTACAGGAAATCTGTAAAAAATCACCGAACTGTTCACCGAACGTTCAGCTGTTCAGATTTTGGTAAAATAATCTAAGTGTGTAGGCCTGGCCGTTTTGATATGTGTGACGCATCTTCGATGTGAAACATATATCAAATAGACAAGAAGGATACAGGATACTTTCAAGAACTGGCTGTGTTGGTGTTAGATTAGATTAGATTAGATTAGATGGTCAATATTGGTGTCATTTCTTCATTTTGTTGCTAAGGAATTCCGTTTTGACTGACCCAGTACAAGAGGAAAGGAAGCTGCGGATTGTGTTGCGTATTAAAAAAATGAATTCTCTTTGTATAGAGTTATTTGCAGCACTGACTGTCATAAATTCTTCTGAAAATGTAACAGAATGTATGCTCAAAGTTCCCATAAATTATTTTTGACGTAGGACTACGTCTTTGATTTCTATATGGGGGTACACTTTGTGAAAACCGAAAACGGAACATGTAACAAATTAAGAAAGATTTTGAACGTTGATAACTCAGCTGCCCCTGGTCCAATTTCAATCATTTTAGCGCCAATTTATCAGAAATATGGCTACGCATCGATAACAATGCTTCCGAGTGTTGATTTTCAACAAGAAACTATTGAAAAACTGTTAAATGTCCAGGATTTGTCCAAAAGCGTCGAATTATCTAACAAATCCACCAATTACCTACATGTATATGCTACTTCCCCAGCACAGTCGTCAGAGAGTAGTAAGTAGACGAAACAAGTCGAAGTGGCATTCGCCTCCGATCCTCGGGCGCGTGCGAATAGGGAGGATGGAATTGCGTAATATTTTGCACACTCATCGGCATATTCAGAACCAAACGCAAATTCTTCGAGATAACCACCATCCGTCGTCTGGCTCGCCGTGGCGGTGTCTGACGTATCTCCGGGCTGATTTACGAGGTGTGCTGAAGGTGTTCCTGAAAAATGAGATCCGTGATGCTGTCACCTACACTAAACACGCCAAGCGTAAGCGACCATGGATGTCATCTACGTTTTGAAGTGACAGAGACGCACTCTGTTTGGTTTTGTAGGTTAAATCATCACAAACTTTGGCATCAAAAGGGCTCTTTTCAGGGCCACCAAGCTTATTACAGTAAAGATAGGAAGAGAATTCATCTGCCTGTTTGTTCATATTCAGAACCAACGATCACACAAAATGCTCATGTATTCAAACTGGAAGCAGGGGTACAAATTATTTTGTATATTTTTGTATATTTGTTTTTATTATATGAGCAACAGTCTAGTATCTAATTCGACGAAGACGGCAGGAAACATTTGTGAAGCCGAGTTATTTACGAAAGAGAGTGTCGGTGAAGAGAATCGATCAATGTAGATAGGAATTATTGAAAATTGACGCAAGATTTGTTTTCCGTACTGAGCTCCAATTAATGCTACCGACACCAGGGAGGCAGCTCCCACACCTGGACCCTACCAATCGACTCATCAACTCAACCGGGGACCAACGGCTTTACTTCCCGAAGGAAGGCGTGATCAGAGATGTTATGCCTTAGAACATGCCGGTGGCGCCGACTGAGATTGGACCCAGGCCTGGTCGGGGTGAGAGGTAATCACGCTAACCACCGGTGCCGATATCTTTCAAGGTGATATCACGGCGAATGAGATCGACCCAAATTTGAGTTTAGTTATCTCAGAAATAAAAAATAAAGTGCAGGAACTCAGCGATGAGTAAATTTGCCTCATGTTTTCCCAGGTTTTTTCCAGGATTTTTAAGGGAAAAATTCCCGAATTTGAGAAAAGTTAAGATTGGATTCACTCAGTCTATTGGTATTACTCCGAGACTGAATAAAATTTTCGTCAATTTCCTCATTTTCTGGCAGATTTTTTAGGTTTTCCACAGGAAACCATGAGACAAATTTACTCATCGCTGAATTCCTGCTTTTTGGCGATTATGAGTAAACTAAAATTTGGGTTGTTCTCATTCGCCGTGTACGCAAAAGGAAAAGAGCCAGTGTCGCTACTTGATAGCAAACTACTCATAATGGGAGGAGTCTTTGTAGCTTTTATACCACTTGGTTGCTCATCATTCTGCTTTAACCTGAAAAGATATAAAAGAGCGCTGCTGTATGGCATTAGCTCATTTTTGCTTCTGACGCCGTGGTGAACAGCAATAGCAGCAGTAGAAAGGTGGTGGCTAGTCCACTCCTTCACACCTAAAAGCAACAATTGACTGGTCGTGGCAAAGGAGGAAAAGGTCTGGTAAAGGAGGCGCCAAGCGTCATCGCAAAGTTCTTCGAGATAACCGCCATCGGCCGTCTGGCTCACCGTGGTTGTGTCAAACGTATCTCCGGTCTGATCTACGAGGTGTGCTGAAGGTGTTCCTGGAAAATGAGGTCCGTGATGCTGTCACCTACACTAAACACGCCAAGCGTAAGTGGCCATGGATGTCCTCTTCAATAAAACGGCCCTTTTCAGGGCCATCAAGCTTACATCAGTAAAGAGTTGGAATAGAATTTATCTGTGCTTGTTTGTCCATATTCAGAACCACAAGCCCCCAACCACCACGCAAAATGCTCTCCAGAGTTGTTATCTTGTAACCAAACTTGGAAGCAGGGGTGCAAGTGATTTTGATTGATTCTCTAATCAACTTTCTCTTTGAAAAAGATTACTACAAATTTGGTACGCCTACAATTCAAAAACGGAAAGAGTTGAGATAATAGATAATTGATCAATTAAAAGAACTAAATGCTCTTCACAATTATTCCGTCAACTAGCAGTCCTACGTCAGGCTTTCGTACGTGCCCCTAGGCACAGCCCTTCTACTTTTTATATAATCCTTTGGAATTATTTTTCCATTCTCCTCAAATTTCCTTTGGAATTTTGCCCCGAATTTTCATGAATATTCTTCGAAGTTTCAAACTTTAGAAAGAAATTTCAATTCCAAGAACATTCAAAATCTTCCTAAAACTCTAAAACTTTTGGTATGTTTAAAAATGAAATTCCTTCATTTCCTTGATTTTCCCTCCTTGAATATATCTGTTAGTCACAATTAAGGAAAAACTTCTCCAAGTCTTTATAAAATCCAAGTCTAGGAATCTTAAAAATTCTAATAAGTTCCAGAAGGCTGAAGACTTTGTCTGCAAAATCAAACATTTTTTATATCCACGATCTCAAAGTGCTGTTCCTGGAACATTTTTTTATTTATCAATTGTTTAAAAAAATCTTTGATTAATCTTCATCGTCCAATATTTGGGTACATAGCCAAAGCAGCTTAATAACGTTGGATCTAATGGTTTTCAAAAACATCAGGTTTTTTTCAACTCAATCAAATTTCGAGGCTCAGAGAGTTTGAAAAAAAAAAATAATTATGAGACCTGATCGTTTGTCCCGAATTTTTAAATAAAATTTTTCTCACCCCGGACAAGTCATGAATGACTCAAGACCGTTAAAGTGGCTATAATAATAATGAAAAATATAGATAAATTAATTTAAATGCTTAGGAAGGAGGAGGGGGGGGGGGGTCTTCGACGTAATCAACATTTACGGCTCTGCTCCACTGTTGATGATCCAGCAAGGTAGTCTATCTCGAGCTTACTTTGGACAGCAGGCCGATCTTCAAGTCTCATACAGACAAAACACCAACACAGTGCATTTGATTGATCATTACTAGATAATACTAAAAACGTGAACTTCAGTCAAATTTTATAAAACTTTGTATATCTCAATTGATTGAAGATGTACAGCTTTTATGTATTGCGCAACTTTTCTCAAAACTCTACGTTCTACAACTTTGCCACAGACAGCAGACTTCTGTCTTGCGAAATAAAATAGTTTGTACAGCGGCGCCATGTTGGCGGCCAAAACTTAAACTATTTTTATCCACCAAATTGTAGCCCTAATTAATCCAAAAAACTTCATTGAAGACGTCAACTCAATTGGATGCAATACCAGAGCGCTAGTGATTTTTTCTGCTAGATTTAATTCCTGGCCCACTGTGCAATGGGCTGATCAAGCAAATCGAAAATCAAAACTGAGGCTGAAGAACACGCTTGCTGTCGTTATTGGGCCGTTAACACTTATGCAAATTCACTAACTCAGCCAGCTCAACCATCTACCATGAATTTCAGTTGTTCCTGAAATCTCATGCTGGTAGATGCTGACGCTTTGTTTACATTATGCTGACTACTCTTTAGTACAGTTCTAGTACGGCGGCTTAGAAGCCGTTTCGCCTCAGAGGGCATGACGTCGTTGACTATGTTCGGCGGCGTGCATCGGCGCATTACTTTAGTCATCGTAAAAATACCGCAATTCCGAAGTGATTTGAGGTTTGGGCGTAAGTGCTTTTGTAAACAAACACGTTGGTCGCCGATGTCTCGCGAATAAAAGTTCTTAGCGACTAAGGGGTTGGCAATTTTCCACGGCCCATACAAAATTTAAAAATTGTGCTACTGTACGTAGTTAATGAACAGCCCCCTACGCAAGCGAAGGAGGTCTCTGTGATAGCGAATAGCTGCTTTTCTCATTTTCATCAAATATAATCAATTGATTTTGAGAATTTAAAGCACTGACCCCTGGTTCCCGGAACTTGTCTGCTACTTGCTAAAGAGGCTCATTAAGGTAAAGAGGCAACATCGTATCCATTTGACACTTTGTCTGCTCGATTGGCATGATTTTTCCCATAACTTTAACAGATACCCGGTTGTTCCAATTTTGACTTATCGCCTCGATCTGGATTCAGCCACTCCAATATTTGCCATTATGATCCTAGGCACTTTTTCTGCCAATGAAAGATATCGTTTTGAAGTTTAACATACTTCCTTTATTTACCAATTTTGTGTAGTTTGCAGAAATGTAGAAATACTTTTTTATAAAATTTAAAAGCGAATTAGCTCTTCGGCGTATTAAAACTTATAACTTATATCAAAAATGATCCTTACGGCGTGCCGACTCAAAACCATCCGCGGTCTAAACCCATAAAGTGACTGAGTATGGGGCTCCTTTTTGAGCCGTATGCACAATCAAATAAATTTGAATAGTTTCTTGTACCCGGGCTTGAACGATCGTCGACCGTAGCTTGTTGTTACGTAAGGGACACGGTGGCCTTAAAGCGATAGTTTTTGTTTACTGAGCAGAAGATCTTGGGTTAGAGCCCAAGTCTCTTTACATTACTGAGTTGATAGGGTCAAGTCGTTTGTTTTACAAGATCGCATAGCTTTCCAAAGTGAATCCAGATCTAACTCACCCTTCGCCTAACAAAAACGTCCTTCCCGTGACAACCGGGGAGATGGAGAGGTATACTCGGGTGTCAACAACGGGCATAGAACTAACAATCCTTTCCGTTCACGATGACCGTAAGTACGTGGCCGGCGCCATTTCGCCGGATTGCTAATCCCAAGCCCCATGCATATGGTTCACGGAGTAGCAACTACGAAATGTATGGTCGTCAATGCTCAACCTCATTCTCGTATGCTCAATCAGGTAAACTAAAACTCCAAAGAATGATGTTGGAGCAGACCGGACGAAGTGCATTAATCGGCTGAAAACTATCTATGCTATCATCCGAAATTCGTGTAGTCTTGTTATTGCTAGTATCATTCCTAGTCCGTGTGCCAAAAAAAAAAGTCTAATCACTGACCAGCCAGACAGACAAAAAGACAGAGTAGTGGGTCTTAAATTTTCGGTCCGCTTCTATTAACATTTCGAGCGGTTCGTCCGGTGTACTTGAATTCAACGGCCAATTTCACAATTTCTTCCAGCAAGTTCATTGACATTAAACGCGCGGTGTCGCATATGAGAGAGCCGGCATATATAAGTGTGTGCCGTCACCGATTGCAAAATCTCGCATAGACGAATCCACGCGCGTGGGGCCTCGTTTTTTCGTTCGTTTCAGTCAGGCTGTATACATATTTATGCAAAATTCAAATGACGTGCGTGAACTTTGGCTGGCTACGGTTGCGACTGCAAAGGCAAGAAAGAGTCAATAGAGAAAAAAAGGCACACAAACCCGGTTTGATCTTGAATCTTTATTTCTTCCTCCCGCACCGTACGTCGCCGTACCTACCTGCCATGAAAGCCTTTTGCAAAGAGTGGACCCGCACAAAAACAAACCACTTCTGGCCCCTTTTCCATCAGCATCACGAACCGATGAGAGGTCGACTCGACGCAAGAAACATACATAACACTATTACCTTAAGCTTTCTTCTTTCTCGTTTGTCGAGTGTAGAGTGTTGTAGGGTAGGTACCGAGAGAAGCCGGTCAAGTTTTTCCGCCAGGTCTTCCTCCCGGTGGGCATGCCAGCGTCA